>NW_026057582.1:89416863-89554177 GCF_023721935.1 Panthera uncia
AAGAAAAGAAAAGAAAAGAAAAGAAAAGAAAAGAAAAGAAAAGAAAAGAAAGAGATTGTGTAACTTGTGTGTTTATAGCAATTTGCTCCCAATAGATGGAGAGTGCTCTGGATAGATTTGCAGTGATGTCCCGATTATTACTGGTTTGTGCACCATAAGGTCCTTTGAGACTAAGGCAAGGAATACTGTCCAGAGGTTAGGAGTAAGTGTGGATGAAAGAAAGTACATCTGATGGGCCAGCCTAAGCCCATTTTATATTTAATTCCCATTCACTGTTCCCCTCCCCTGCATCCCCTTTTCCTTTTCAGTGCTCCACCAGTAGACACAAGCCAAAAATAAAGTAACAGAGCATGACCCCAATAAGCATGACTGGAGTGGATCAAGGGGCACTGTCTTTGGGATTGAGACTATTGAAGAAATCACCTGCCCCATGACTGTTTTTATGCCCTCGGTCCATTTCCTCTACAGTACTAAGCATGTTCACAAAAGAATACAGGAACTTTGTCTCAAAGAAGTCCATGTAGTCCAAAAACTGGAGAAGGACTCTTCTTGAAAAATCAAAGTGTATTTTATGGCTCAGTGCCATCCCAGAGAGCTAGATAGGGAAAACGCCCACGGGGAATAAAGAACAACAAACGTGTGTCATTCAGATGTTCTACCTACGCTGTATTGCCTGCTCTAGTCATATTCCTCATATGCAGTGAGATTACATCTGAAAGATGAAAAACAGTGGTGCAAATGCACTCAGAATATTAATAGCATTTTCCCCTTTGCTCTGTACCTCTGTTTGCAAGAGAGTTCTTTGCCAAATTGTCAGGGAGCATGTGACTCTGCCATTGATCTTGCTTATATTTTTAAAGACTTAACCCACAAAGAGAAAATAAGTTTACTTTTGGTATGAACAAGAATTCTATTTACTAAATAGTCTAACAGTACAAGTTCAAATGGGAGAAAAATGCAGGTGCCCTGGAAGATTCTGATCAAGAGACTCTCTTGTTGCCGCACACAGCTTTTCTCATTTATCAGAGCAGAGTAAGAACGTAGTTTTCTTATTTTCCCAATTCCCAAAATATGTCAAGGGTAGGGAGCCCACAGAGCAATATGAATGGCAAAGGAAATACAGTTAGCAGATCTTCTCTAATTCAATACATAGTCTTGAGAGCCCTGAACAGATTATGGAACGTTGGTCACCAAGCTCAGAACGCTGAAAAGCAGCAGAACTGATCCTTAGGCAAGGTAAAGATCCTTATCCCTAAATGTTTTGTCCATGTTGGAGTCTTTGTTTCATCAAGGGGCTAAGGAATGAGGCAAAGCTGTCAAGAGGACATAAAGATTACCCCCAATTGCTGACAACAGATGGTGGCTAATGGCAAGTGTTTTTAACGGAGCTTTATTGTTCCAGGTTGAGGCGTTTACGTGTCTCCGTGGGGTTTTTCTGGCTTTATTTATTTATTTTCTATTTTAAAAAGTCACTTTGTAAAATGACAGTGTGACATGCATTGTAATTTCTGCCTGCACCGGGCTCCCGTGTCAAATTTGTCTTCTCATTTTCCTGATGTGGGGGTGGTATTTGGGATCCAACCAAAAGCAAATTTGTGTTATTTTGGGCATTGACAATTAGTAAGGAAAGCATCAGTTCTTCCAAATCAGAGCGAGGAACTGTTTCCGGTTTTCAGAGCAATTGCAAGAGCTTTGAAATCAAAGTAAATATAGCTTGTTTCCACACGTGAAGTGAGCTTTATATCACTCAATGCAGCCCCAAACCTGTTAGTACCAACTACAACTGTTTAGTAGCCTTAGAAGAAAAAGCTTCTTAACACTTTTATTTCCTTAACAAAGCAACTTTATTCACTGCAGATTTAAATCTGATTTCTGGGTGGTTATCTTTTTGTTTGATTTTTAAATCCCAACTCTTTGGTTGGACTCCAGCAAGTTGTAACTAAAGCAAAGGGCAGTTGATTAACATAGACACAAAAGAAAGCTGAAAATGGAGAGTGTCTGAGACTCTTAGACCCTTTTTCACACTTTCCTCCCCTACGGGAGCCCATCCCAATTACCAACAGAAGAAAATCATAACAAGTGAGAGAGAGCCTCCCTTCCACCCTCCCTGCTCCAGTCCAGAGACCCTGCAAGTCTCCGACTCAGCAGCCCAACTGCAGATGTAGAACACTAGTGGCAAGTTAGGGACCACAGTGATACTAAGGGAACATTTTCTGAATCTCTCATAAATAATTCCTGGGCACAATCTGATACATGTTGCTCAGTTCTAGAATATTTCTTCCCTTCTCCCCCTACCTCTTACTCCTGACCCTTCCCCTCACCCCCCCTCCTCTACCAAAAACTTAAGACATGTCTTCATGTCTGAAAAACTAGACGCAGCAGAGTTGTGATAACAAGTACTCTGGGATCCTACCTACAACCAGGTGTCTCTGGTTGTTACAACTGATTGGAGGGAGTAACAGGAAGGAAGGATGGCTATCTGTCAGTCCTGGGGTATTTTTCTGTTTGGGCATGAACATTTAGAGCATGGCCTTCCTAGGAAGGAAATTCTGGCATGAATCCTTCATTCTTGGGTAGATATCTTCCCTGCTGCACGGGAATTTGGGCAGCCCCAAGGACCTGCCTCAGTCTGTCCAGGAAGGCTCCACAGTTGGAAGCCTGAGATCTCCCTGGCTGTCAACCGATTCCAATTTTAAGAGGAAATACCAAGCAAACAAAACAAAACAAAAGATAAGGTTCTTATTTGGCAGTCATCAGCTGCTTAGAACTGTCATATTCACTCAGCAGAAGTTGGAGAAAGTCGCCCGCTCTTTTCAAACTGCAAAACAAGCGTCTCACCCTCTTAGACTTCAATATTGCCCCAGTGTGAGGGTGCCAGATAAACAGATTTTCCGCATCCCTCTTTCCTCCCCGCAGTGTCAGGCATCTTGGACAGTGTTTGTACCACAGGAGAAAAGAAAGAAATGGAGAATTTTGTACTTTTGATGCAGGCAAGAGCCCCATTACTAATTAAACCACAGCAGCCTGAACATGGAATGATCAGCTAGTGGGTACCTCCAGCAGAGTTAGAAGGTTCTGTTGAAATGGGTAATGGAGTTTTTGCACCTCAGATAGAATTCTAGAAATAGCCTTGATGTTACACCCTACAGCCTCATCATTTCACATCTATCATCCCTCCCCACACTAGGCTGTCTGGGAAGGAAAAAGATCTCTCAATGCCTTTCTGCCCCTGTCCTCCAAATCTTACAAGGGCCAGTTGATTGGTGATTAAGCCAAGACCTTTCAAGATTGCTATTGTCTCAATTAGGATGACTTGGGCTATAAATATCAGAAAATCCTACCTCATCTGGCTTAAACAGTAAGGACAACTACAACCTTATATAACAAGAAATCCTAGCATAAGTTGGCTCTATGGTGGCTCAATAAAGCTGCTCAAGGACATCAAGACCCTGGTTCATTCTTCTTTCTACTATTTCAACCTCAGTTTGCCTTTGACAAACTCCTCCTCAAACTCGCAAGACGACTTCCAAAACTACAAACATTATCGGCAAACAATAATGTCTGCTCAAAGGAGAGTGTTGTTTAGTATCATTTGTCCTTTTTAAAGAAAGATTCCTTTGCTAGAAAATGCCCACCAGATTTCCTCTTAATTCTCACTGGCTGAGTCACATTCCCTAACTACCCCTACCCATTTACTGGCTGGGATAATGGGACTGGAGTGATTAACTAAGATGAAGCAGGATTTTTACCAGAGCCACATGGGGAAA
The DNA here is from genome assembly GCF_023721935.1 of Panthera uncia. Lineage (NCBI taxonomy): Eukaryota > Metazoa > Chordata > Mammalia > Carnivora > Felidae > Panthera > Panthera uncia. The sequence goes on from NW_026057582.1 coordinate 89,420,631, forward strand.
AGGTAGGAACCTGAATGAGATTAGAGATTTTGTGAACAAAGAAGAGTAAATGGCTGTTGGTTGTGTAACCAGCATACTTCAAGAGCCAAATAACCTCCTGAATGCCATTTAACCACTATTCCAGTAAGTCTTTTAGGAGGAAGGCCCTTTCTGCCAAGAGTTGGGATAAAAGAAAGAAATGCTTACCTATTCACGTTGTGTGGCTCCAGTGCTCAAAATTTCAAGATGTAAGAATATGTAGAATGATTAAGACTAGAACAGAAACAAATACGGTACATATTATTTATTTCTCTAGGTTTATCTTTTTTCACATTGAAACCTTTGCGGTTTCAGAGACATGCTTTTGATGATATTATCTTATTTTCAAGATTTTTTTTCCTTTCTTCAAGTTTCTAGAGAAGCAAGTTGTTCTTTCTGTCTACTGAATAAATGCAGTTAGTGTATAGATGGGAGCCTCTATTCTTTTCAGCGAGGATGTGTGGATCTTGCCTGGTAGAACTTTTCTATACCATTAAGGTCCACACACTTCACATCCATCTTTTCTTCTAGGTGGTCACCCATTCCTGAATTAACAATTCAGAATGGGGCACAATTTTGACTCAGCCACAGGGCATTGTCATAGTGATGGGAGACAAAATACACATGGAGCTGCGAACTGATCAATATTAGTATTTTTAATAAATCCCATAGCTTATAAGTCCCATGCCAAACGGGATGATTTTTCTTGACTACCAAGGCCATAAAGAAGAATTTCTTGTGTCTGTTTTACTAAACAATAATTATATTTTCTACTGCATGGCATAGTTTTAAAAATAATGTATAGAAATGGTGAATCATGCTGTGATGGTTAATTTTATATGTCAACTTGTCCGAGCTAAGGGATGCCCAGATAGCAGGTAGAATATTATTTCTGGGTTTGTCTGTGAGGGTGTTTCCAGACGAGATTAGCATGTGAATTGGCATACTGAGTTAAAAAGATTGCCCTTATCAATGCAAGTAGGCGTCATCCAATCTGTTAAGGCCCTGAATAGAACAGAAGGCAGAGGAAGGGGGAATTCGCTCTCCTTGGTTGAGCTGGAAATCCATTTTACTCTGTTCTGGGACAGTTTCTTGGGCCTTTACATTCTGACCTGGACTTACACCACTTGTGCTCTGTTCTCAGGCCTTTGGACTTAGACTGAATTACACCACTGGTTTTCTTGGTTCTCCAGCTTACAGAGAGCAGATGTGGGACTTCTTGGCCTCCATAATTGTGTGAGTCAATTCCTATAAAATATCCCTTAAAAAATTGTTTTAATGTCTATTTATTTTTGAGAGAGAGACAGAGACAGAGAAAGAGAAGGGGAGGGGCAGAGACAGAGGAAGATACAGAATCTGAAGCAAGCTCCAGGCTCTGAGCTGTCAGCACAGAGCCCGATGTAGGGCTCAAACTCACAAGCTGTGAGATCACGACCTGAGCCAAAGCTGGATGCCCAACCAACTGAACCACCCAGGCATCCCTAAATATCCCTGTATGTATGTATGTGGATATTTGCTCTGGGAGGAGCAATGGGAGGAGTTCTGGTCTTGGCAAGATGGTAGATGAAGATAATATGACCATCCCCCAGCTGTAAAGAAAGAAAATGCTGCAAAAATATAACAACACAAAATGTTTAAATGCACAGTGAACTCACACGTAAGAACACCCAAGTTGCCTAAAATAAAGAAGAAGCTAAAATAACATTTGGAAGCACACAGGCTAAAGGACCAGGAGTATCCTCCTGTGCAGGGACAGGAGACAGAGCCTTGGAACCAGGTGAGAAGGGAGTAGGAACCAAGACTCTAGAAAAGAGGTGGGAGCTCCCAAGGGTGGCAGCTTCATTGGAAGAGTGGACTTGAAGATGATATCCTTGTTAGCGGCTTAACATAGAAGCTTATCTGTCTCTGCCTGAGGTTTTGGTGGGAAAACAGTTCTTCTCTGGGACAGAAAGATTGAAAGCACCCCTTTACTTAGGATAATCAGTTATCTCAGATTGCCTGGGGCTGTCCAGGCTTTGCATTTGAAAGCCCTGCATCCTTGAAACCTCCTCAGTTCTAGGCCAACCCTCGCCCTACCTGTACCTTGTGCTGTCCAGGCATCCAAATTCACACTAGCCCATTTCCAAGATCTCCTGCACCAAGTAATTAACGTAGCATAGTCTGAAACCTGGTACTTAGCAGAAGCAAATGCACCTCTCAGGTCTCACAGCCTGAGCATTGGGGGTTGCTGGGGAGGGGACAGTGTCCGTTTAAGATGAGTCTACAATGAAAATCATTATAAATACGCAAGGAGTCAATCTACCATGTGCAAGAGTCATCAGATAAAACAGGACTAAAGCCCCAGAAACTAGAATAACAGGACAAGAACGTGGAAGAGAATATAGGTAAGAATGTTCAAAAACCACTAAAGATAATGTGTATGTGTATATGTGTATGCACGCATACCCTAAGAAAATCACTAGGTGCTAAGTAACAGCACAGGTAGATTTGAAAAGGAAACAATATGGTTGTCTACGTGTTATTTTCACTTTGTAACTTTGTCAGTTTTCTTTTGTATATTTTGACAACATGTTGGGATTACAAATCAGTAACACATATTATATATATATATTACTCCTGGTAAATAATTCCTTTTATCATAAAATTATGGCTTTCTTTAGGAATTCTTTGTGCCTTGCCATCTTTTGCTAACATCAACATAGTATAACAGGTCTGTTTTTTTGTCATTTGATAATGTTTCATGTTTGATAATGTAGGGAGGTGTAGCCTACAAGCCCAGGCCCTGCATACCTCCAAGATGCTATTAAACATGCAAGAAATTTATTTTTGTCAGAGAAAATGTTGAGAGAACTAGGAGAAGCTGAAAGCCTACAATACAACCCTGACCCCGAGTGGAGGAAGAGGAAGGAAGGAAGGGAGTGGAAGCATCTTAGATTGCGGTCCAGCCTAAAAAAGTTTTGACAAGGCCATTAGAGGGTCCTCCAGCAAGTCACCTGTCAGAGGACACCCATGTCTCCAGGGAACTGGCCTGTTGATGTATACCTGCCACATGGAGCCAGTGGCTGGGAGTAGCCTTTGGGATGCTCGGATCCGGAGCACAGCTGCCCTTGCCCTTGATCAACTACTCCCCCTACAGTGAGAGATCTGACAGGTGCACTCTCATGTCTGCCAAAGTTAGTATTGCACCAGTATTTTTGTATTTATCATCCCTTTATTTTCACTTTTTCACAGCATTTGAAATGTGTCAGTTGTAAATAGTTTATAGCTGGACTTTTAAATTTCCAGCCTGAAAGTCTCTATTTTACAACTAGTGAGTGTAGTTCATTTACAATAATTATAATTTCTGATATAATTGACTTTGTTTCTTCTATGACATTTGTTCTTCTAATTTACTGTATTTTTTTCTTTGCCTCTGTTTCCTTCCTAACTGCATTCAAATGATGACTTTCAGGGTCTGTAAAATAAAGGTACTAATAAAATAGTAAAATAGAGGCGCCTGGGTGGCTCAGTTGGTTAAGCATCTGACTTCGGCTCAGGTCATGATCTTACAGTTCATATAGGGCTCTCTGTTGTCGGCACAGAGCCTGCTGTGGATCCTCTGTGCTCCTCTCTCTCTCTGACCCTCCCCCACTTGCATGCTCTTTCTGTCTCTATCAAAATAAATAAATTTTTTTTAATTAAAAAAAATAAAACAGTAAACATAACATGTAAAAAAAACAGTGTATGATTGTGAAGATGTCAATTTACAAGACTGTGCTTTTTTTCTTTCCTTTTTTCTTTGGACTGGTTTAGAAGTTACATGTTCCATTTCTAGTTTTTAATGGTTACTCTTGGAATTTTAGATTGTATTCTTATCTCAACAAAGTCTACAGTTAATCAATTTTCTCCAAATTAATCTTAATTCAATGCAATTATGAGAAAAACACCAGCAGGCTTTTTCTGGAACTTAACAAGTGTGCATTAGCAATTGTGATATGATTCTAAAATATATATGGAAAAATTAAAAGACTGTGAATAGCCTAGATAACTTTAAAGATAAAGAAGAGGAAGCAGGGAGAGAGGAAGGATTCACCTTCTCAGATAAGAATTTCTATAGAACTAAAATAAAGTGGTATTACCACAGTGATACACAAACAGAGCAGAATAGAGAGCCCAGAAATAGTCTCTCCCTTACTCCCCTCTCCCTCCCTTCCCCCACCACAGGTACACACACATGCAAACACACACACACACACACACACACACACACGTGCTTGCACACAACACACACACATACACAGGCACACATATACACACAATATTGGGTTTTGACAAAAATGGCATTTGAAGACAATGAGGAAAAAATAGTCTATTTAATATATGATGTTAAGACAATTAGATGTCTAAATAGATATCTTTATAGAAAAAAGGTGAAATTTAATTTTTTTAATGTTTAGCTATTTTTGAGAGAGAGAGAGAGACAGAGTGTGAGCAGGAGAGAGAGAGGAAGACACAGAATCTGAAACAGGATCAGGCTCTGAGCTGTCAGCACAGAGACCGATGCAGGGCTCCAACCCATGAACTGTGAGATCATGACCTAAGCCAAAGTTGGATGCTTAACCCACTGAGCCACCCAGGCACCCCAGTGAAATTGAATTTTTAACTCATCCCATGACAACACACACACACACACACACACACACACACACACACAATTCCAAATGAATTAGACTTAAATGTGAAAAAAAGCAAAACTTAGCACTTAAGAAAAAAGTACAGGAGACTAATGTAAGATTGTGAAAGGAAACAATTTTCAAACTAAGATACAAAATATATAAGTTATGAGGGAAAACTGATAAATTTGATATGAAAAACTAAAACCAATGTGTCATGAAAAGCATTTTAAAAGTTGGGAAGCATTTGTGGCAACATAGATGGCCCTTGAGGGCATTACACTAAGTGAAATATGTCTAACAGTGAAAGACAAATACATATGATCTCACTTATATGTGAAGCCTAAAAAAGTTGAACTCAGAGAGTAGAATGATGGTTGTCAGGAGCTGTGGGCTGAGGGAAAAAGGGAGATGTCAGTCAAAGGTACAAACTCTCAGTTGTAAGATAAACAGGTTTTGGGGACCTAATGCAGAGCATGATGACTATAATTAATAATATTGTATTATGTACTTGAAAGGTGCCAAGAGAGTAGATCTTAAATGTTCTCACCACAAAAGCAAAGTGGAAATGATGAGAAGGGATGAATGTATGCACTAACTCCATTGTGGTGATTATTTTGCACTATATAAATGGATCAAATTATCACATTCTATACCTTCAGTTTATACAATGTTTTGTCAATTACATTTCAATTAAGCTGGAACAATTTTAAATAAAAAAAAATAAGTTTATTTTTGAGACAGAGAGAGAGAGACAGAGCGTGAGCAGGGGAGGGGCAGAGAGAGAGGGAGACGCAGAATCTGAAGCAGGCTCCAGGCTCTGAGCTGTCAGCACAGAGCCCGATGCGGGGCTTGAACCCATGAACCACAAGATCATGACCTGAGCCAGATGCTCAACCGACTGAGCCACCTAGGTGTCTCAAGCTGGAAAAAATTTAATTTTTTTTTTAAGTTGGGAAAACACTTTAGACCAGAAGATATCTGCAATCTTGTTTAACAGATATAAAATTAGTATCTGAAAGGGCTCTTACAAATTAATAAGAGAGAAACTATAACCCAATCAAGAACAGACAAAAACAATAAAAAGGCAATTCACCACACAGCAAATGGTAAGAACCAGTAAACACAAGAATATGCTCAAATTCACTAATACAGAAAAATGCACATTGGAGCAAACCAATGAAATACCAATTCACCCTTATCACACTGGCAAAAAATAGTTGCCAGATAACACTGCATTTTGGGAAAATGTGGAGAAATAAGAACGTTTATCTCACTGGTAAATGTAAATATGTTTGCCTCAATGTTGATGAGAAATCTCACAGTACCTAGAAAGATTCCAGATGTGTTCACCCTCTACCTACAGGGGTCTTCTCTTGAGAGTCCCTGTGTTTTCACAAAGAAGCACATATAAGGACATCACTGCAGCACTGCGAGCCAAAGACAAGGAGAACAAATCACCAAACTGTCCATTAGTAGGAAAAGAGGGAAATAAAATGAGGCCTATTAATGCAATGTAGCACCATAAGGCAGTTCCATCAACTGGATCTACATGTATCAAAACCTAGTGCTGTGTCCTAGGAATATACCCAAGAGAAATGAGGACAGCTGTCCACAAAACAGTATGTACCTGAATGTTGATAGCAGCATTGCTTATAATAGCCAAAAGATGGAAACAACCCATATGCCCATCAACTCATGAATGGATCATTGTGGTATGTCCATATAAGGAGATTTTACAACATGGAAAACCATGAAAATGTTATGCTAAGTAGAAGTGGCCCATCACAAAAACTAGAAACTAGCTTAATGGCTGCTTACAACTGGGGACAGGGGAAAGATTGACAAAAGAACAGGGGTGATAGCTAAAGGGTACAGGATTTCTTTTTGAAGTGATTAAAATATTATAAAATTGACTGTGGTGACAGTTGCAAATATCTGTAAAGATGCTAAAAGCCATTAAAATGTACACTTTAAATGAATGAATTATGTGTTATGTGAATTGTATCTCAATATTTTTTTTAAAAAAAATACAACATTTAGGGAAGAAAACAAAAGTAGATGTTATAAAACTTCACAACACATATTGCAGTGATGTACATCAAATTCAACATAGAAGGTGCCATTGTGGAGGGCAGGAGGGGACAGATGGGAGAATGCTTGAAACTATCTATAACATAGCATGTCTTTTAAAAAGGTATATCAAAAAAAGGGTGCCTGGTGGCTCAGTCAGTTCAGCTTATTAACCAATAGTCACTACTGGTTTTGACTCATAACATGATCTCAGGATTCATGGGATTGAGCCCTGGGTTAGGCTCTGAGCTGAAAGCATAGAGCCTGCTTGGGATTCTGTCTCCCTCTCTCTCAGCCCCTCTGCACCCTCTCTCTTAAAATAAATAAATAAACTTAAAAAAGTATATACCAGAAAAAATGTAGAAAAATGTAATACAAGTTTACTGTTGACTATTCATACGTAGATGCTATTAGATTATTCTCTGGGTTTGAAATCTTTCATAATTAATTTCGTAAAATTTAAAACAAAAACCAATTTCTTATAGCCTACTGAACTCATTGAAATGAAACTTGAACCTTTAAGAATGAAACAAAGTATTTTATCTCCTTGCTCTAATCTTGTAGACAATAAATCCATCCTCTTTCTCCCTTTGACTATGTTTTACATTTTTATCATTTTTTAAAAAGTTTTTAAGTTTATTTATTTATTCTGAGAGAGAGAAAGAGCATGTGCAAGCAGGGGACAGGGATATATACAGAGAAAGAGAGAACCCCAAGCAGGCTCCATGCTGTCAGCACAAAGCTTGACACAGGGCTCCATCCCACAAATCGTGAGGTCATGACCTGAACTGAAACCAAGAGTTGGACACTTAACCAACTGAACCAGCCAGGTGCCCCTACGTTTTATAATTTTAGAGGGTGGTCTCAGATGATAGACATTTCAGCCCATAGAGTGATTTTTATATGTATCACAGACCTTTGGGGTGAATGTGGTGTAATTCCAGCAATAGAAAACTACAGAATGATGCTTTTTGTCCGTTTGGAACATATTTTTGTTATCCCTTCAGGAACAATGTTAATTCAATCATTCTTTCCCATGATAATATGATAGCACAATTTAGCCTCAGCTTAGAAAGGAATCACATTGGATTGTTTTTCCAAAATGTAGATTATTAAAAGGTGATGATAAGAAAAAAATCAGGCATGTGGACGTTTTTGTAAATGGAAGAAGAGTCGGGAGTCTCTTTGCATTCAATCTGTCAAAACGGGAACTTGTTGGTTGTGAAAAATGTAAATATTTTGTAGTCCAACTGAATCCAAGTTTGAAATGTGAAAGGCACATAAAAATCAGTATCGTGCTCTCTTCTCAGAAAGGACTTCTTTTATTGCAAACTGTAAAACAGATTCAGCTACTCTAGTCCTTCTGAAATGGCATCTTAAACTGATATCTGTGCTGTTCTGCGGATTTCATGAATACAGGAAAGAAAATGATATAAATATGTGCTGTGTAATAAAAGAAAACTAATTGTAAAATGTACACCATTCAGAATTATTTTTGTCAGAAGAGTCACTGGGTAGATCTTGTTGGGGGAAGTATTTATGGCCAGTCCCTAGAGCCTCTGGATTCACTGTGTAAGATGCTGGCAAAATCCATTGTGCTTACTGGCTTAGCTGACCATCACACCCAAGAGGAAAGATTTTTATGGAGAGAAGTCTTTTAAATATGTGGCTGACTGCTAATAGACGGAACCAATTACCCAAGAAATTAAAATGAATAGATGGTTAGTCATCACTGCTTGGATTACTATAATAGTCTGTTTGTGACTAAGACTTCTTTCTGCATAGACAATGATATCCCCTCTTAGGACAAATACCAAAGTCCTAAAGATCATTGATAGCTCATAATTTCCTTCTGGAAATTACTCTTGGTAGACTCTTTTGCACCTCTGTAATCCACCAACATGTTGGTTTATAATGAACTTCAGCATACTCTGTATATACCCCTTGAACCAACCAGCATAAAGTCTATTCTTTTTTACTGGACCATTTTCAAAAGAAGTTTTTGAGCAATTGGCTCAGCCTTATAATCAATATGATGTGTTCTTAAGGCAGCCTAAAACACTGGATCAAGTATACTTGGAGCTAATGTTTAAAGCACATAAACATTCCCCTGATCAACGAATTAATAGAGCAGTCCCAAGAGTGTGAATAATTCGCTTCAGATGCAGTACATGAAGGTATTGGATTCATTCATGCTTTCATGATTGACATCAAATTCATATTATATCAGTGAAAAAGCAGAGAGGAATGCAATTTCTTAATGCATGTGGGAAGTTTCTGAAAATGTTCTCTAGGCTGGCAACTTGAGAATAGAAGACAATAATATCCTTTCAAAATAACTATGAGTTAATTATCCAGTTAATAATTCAGAAATTATTTGGATCATCTTTTCTCAAAACATGCTCAATATCATGCAACCCCCAGGAAATTCTACTAAAGTGGGGAGAGGGTCAAAGGAGAGGGGCTCTGTGATCAATTTTTTTCAGAAATCAGCATATTCTGGCCTCTTTGTGGAGAGTTCCGGTATCTATCAGGAGATAAAGGACTCTGAGAAGTCTTGTAACAAAAACGGTAACCCTATCTCAGCATTATCCATATTTATTTGATCAATGAATCCTATTTTCCCCTAACACTTATTCCACACAGTACACAATGGAAAATATCAATACAGGCCAATCTATCTCTTAGGGATAAAGGCCTAGAAAAGTTCAACTTACTTACCCAAGACCATGAGCACTTTGTTGAGTCAGGAGTCTTGGCTCTCAATCAGGACTACTTCCTTGGATGAGCCAGGTAAGGTAAGGTTATCTAAAAGATACTCCTAAATTATATGAACATTTTGAACAACAAATCAGAGTGGTTTAGGAGTTATTAAGAAATCAAAGAATATTTTGGTATTGTCCTCTCTGGTTTAGGATTAGCTTGGTAATAGGTAAGACAAATGGAGTAGAAATCCTACATTATAGAGCAGATAATACCATCTCACTCTGAAGCATATCTCCTTCCCTGCTTTCCTCTACTTTTTCATCATCCATATGAATACTGCAGATCCAAGCACAGTTCTCAACTGAAATTTTTTTTTTTTTTTTAATTAAAGAGCGGCCTCTGATCGCAGAAACAGTGATGGTACTGAGACCTTGATAACCCAGAGGCTGAGCATGGCTCTGGTTCTCTTTCTTACATCATGCTTCCATTTATACATCAGTATTGTAGGAGACCCTCAGGAAAGTCCCCTTCTGTGCCTGAGACCCTCTGACTTCACCATGTAACCATTTTTCCTTCCCGTCAGAAGCAGATGGAATTAATGGACTGTGACAATTGTCTATTGTTCTAAGCAAGTTACGCCACGATCTGTATGCCTCTTTCCCAGAAGATGGACAGCGGAATGTAACAAGGAATGAGAATGTGTCACGTCTGCAACTTTCTTGTTAAATGTCCCTCTTTGTTTGGAGATTATACTACTTTGGCTTTCTGTGTTCTATCAGATAACACAAGAATCGCGATCCTCAGTGTCCCAGATGAAATTAGACTCATGATTGGGTGTCACCAAAGTCTCATGTTTTTCGGCCTTGAGGAAGAATAAAACGGGTCAGAACATCTCCTCCCTGGAAAGGAGGTCTGCAGACCACCCTCATCCCACCACAGAGCCAGGTACCCCATCTGTCATTCTGTCTGCCCCCTACAGAGAGAGCCAAGTCAGCTGGGGCTCAGAATCACTCAGATAATTGAAGAACCCACCTTCAGGCAGAGGGCTAGAAGCTGTGTAGGTAACATCTGCATGTTCTCACCTTCGTCTTTGATAGCTTAATCTTTGGTGAGGAATAAAGATTGGTGAGGCCCTTTGCCTTTGGGTTTCTTTGAAATCTTGATCTCATTTTAGACGGCCTGGATTCAAAAGGATGTCACCCCCGATTCATGCAGTTTCTAAGCCTACATGATTACATTTTTTCCACAGTGATTAGTTTGTATAGTTCATGCTTCTGTTTTAATAAATAGTGCATATTTTAATGGGAGAAGTCTGGCTTGGGAATATCTATTCATATCAATTATTAATGCCTGTTTACCCCTTGCACTTACAAAAATTGCCTGCCTAGAGCTCCATAAGACCTAGGAAGGTGGAATAAAATAAACTAGTATTTATTTAGCATCTACTGATGTCAGACACATGTGCTAGGTCTTCCACATAACACCATTAATGTTAATTTTCAATCCAACATTGGAAAAGGAAACTTCATTGCCACATTGCCATCACTACTATAAATGATACAACTAAGAATCAGAAAGAGTCATTCATTCAATCAGCATTTGTTACCCACTAATTTGGAGGAGGAGGAGAAATAAGAGGGGAATTTAAAGAAGCAGAGAGGCTATGGGGAGCCTGGGTGGCTCAATCGGTTAAGCATCTGACTTCGGCTCAGGTCACGATCTCACCGTTCATGAGTTCGAGCTCCGCATCGGGTTCTGTGCTGACAGCTCAGAGCCTGGAGCCTGCTTCGATTCTGTGCCTGCCTCTCTCTCTGCCCCTCCCCACTCATGCTCTGTCTCTCCCTGTCTCAGAAATAAACAGTAAAAAAAAAAAAAAAAAAAAAAAGCAGAGAGGCTTAAGTAATCTACATTCTTGCTCCCCAGAATGTAGCACACATCAACGTCACCTAGACACTTAGAAATGCAGACTCTGGGGCACCTGAGTGGCTCGTAAGCATCTGACTCTTGATTTCGGCTCAGGTCATGATCTGATGGTTTATGAGTTCCAGGCTCAGGTCATGATCTCATGGTTCGTGAGTTCAAGCTCCACATTGGGCTCTGTGCTGACAGTGGGGAGCCTGCTTGGGATTCTCTCTCTCCCTCTTTCTCTGCCTCTCCCTCACCTTGCATGCATGTGCACATGCTCACTCGTGCACTTTCTCTCTCTCTCTCTCTCTCTCTCTCAAAATAAATAAACTTAAAAAAAGAAATGCAGATTCAGTGTGCTGGGTGGCTCAGTCGGTTAGGCATCCAACTCTTGATCTCAGCTCAAGTCTTGATCTCAGAGTCATTAGTTCAAGCACCACATTGGGCTCTGTGCCAGGCATGAAGCCTACTTTAAAAAAAAAAAGAAAAGAAAAGAAATGCAGATTCTTGGGCCACTCTTCATCTACTGTGTCAGAGTGTATTTTAACAAGATCCCAGGTGATTCATATGCCTTTAAAGTCTGAGAAGCGGTGTCTACCCAACTAAAACTGATCCAGAGGGAAGGGTGGAGAGAAGAAAAAGAAAGTCTCCATGGGCAAGACTGGGAGAGGCACAGAGTTGTGAGAAATGTGAGATCAAAGATCTTGAAGGCTGTGATGTTATGTCTAGGAGACTGAGAAGGTGGTTGGGAAAGTACCATTCTAATATTTTTTTTTTCTGTGCTGTTTAAATTAGATTCCCTTTTAATGTTTTTCAGAAGAAAATAATACAATTTTGAATTTTATTTTCAATTATTCTTCATTTCTGGTCTGACCCTGGCCTTTCACTGCACCAGGAAGCTGACTGACTTTCAAATAGGTTGTCACTTAACCAAGCTTGTTGAGCTGACTGGAATTGAAAGACCAGATGAGGGGCACCTGGCTGGCTCTCTTCAAAGAGAGTGCAACTCTTGATCTCAAGGTCATGAGTTTGAGCCCTATGTTGGGTGTAGAAATTAAATAAAACTTGAAAGGAAGGAAGGAAGGAAGGAAGGAAGGAAGGAAGGAAGGAAGGAAAAGGAAAGAAGGGAGGAAGAAAAGAAGGCCCAATGAGATTTGCTGATTCTGCAAGAAGAGAACGAAGCTTATAATGCTCATGTCCTCCTTATGTTCCCTCAGTTTATTAGATGTGGGACGTTTGGCCCTATAAGCTTGATTTTACCTAGAAAACCACAGAGGAGTCCAATTTGGGGCAGCAAATTGACATCCATGAACTGCTCAGAGTCTAGGGAGCCATGTCACTTAGCATGTCCTCTGGCTGCCCCAGGACCCCACAGAGCCTTGTTATTTGATGTATGAGTCAATGGACAAGCAGCACTGGCATCACCAAGGACTCTGTTAGGAACGCAGCATCTAAGCCTCTTCTTAAACCTACTGAATCAGAATACCCATTTTACCAATATACACTCAGGTAATCCATGTGCATGTCAGTCTGACAACCCTGCCCTAGCAGTAATTGTATTATTTTTCTTAACCTCTTCCCTTAAATTAACCCCCTTCCCATCTTAGTTCAGGCTGCTATAACAAAACACTCAGACTGCTAAACAACAGAAATTTACTTCTCCCAGTTCTGGAGGCTGGAAGTCTAGGGTCAGGGTGCAGCGGGATGGGTGAGCGTTATCTTCTGTCTCAGACATCTCCTTGTGTCCTCACCTGGTGGAGCCCTCTGGAGCATCTTTTACCAGAACACCAATCCCGCTCAGGAGGGCTCTGCCTTAGAGACCTAATCACCTCTTACGGCCTTCACCTCCTGGTACCATCTCCTTGCTGTGGGTTTCAGTATGTGAATTGGTTGGGGAGGTACATTTAGACCACACCACCTCCCAAAGCTCTCTCTCTCCCAAACCTGTCCTAGGCACATACATGGGAACGTGGTTAATTTTTTTTTCCTACAACTATTTCTACAAATGTTCTATAATTATCTCCCAGGCCAGATCTCTCAAAGTGCCTCAGGAGAGAGTGTGATTCTGAACACATGCCAAATGCAATTTTTGGCAGAGGTAGAGCAAAAATCCTGGATTATCTACTCTGTGCCGGAGGGCAAAGGGATGTTACTGTTCCTGGGTTTTGTTTACTTAATTATAAAGCCATTTATGCTGTGGCTATTCCAGCAAATCTGACTCCAAGTTCTGAATCTAAATATAAAAGATTTTGCCACTATCTAATTTGGAGGCTTGGGGATTTTCATATTCAATGTCTGCTTTGGTTTGAGTGATGTTGATAACAGGGACTTCTTTTTGTAGTGATGCAGACAAATGACTGGCTTTACCATATGACCCAGAAAGTCCATTTCTAAGTATATGCCCAAGAAAAACAAAAACATAGGACCTCACAAAACTTTGCGCGTGAATGTTCTTAGCGGCGTTATTCATAATAGCCCCCAAATGGAAACAACTCAAATGTCCATCAACTGATGAGTGGATAAATTAAATGCAGTATATACATTCAATGGAAGGTTATTTAGCCATAAAAAGGAATGAAGTACTAATGCATGATACGAAATGGATGAGCCTTAAATACATTATGCTAAGTAAAATAAGCCGGACATTAAAGGACAAATATTGTATGATCCCATTTATTTTAAATATCTAGAATAGACACATCCATAGAGACAGAAAGTAGATTAGTGGTTGTCAGGGGTGATATGGGGGGGCACTGGAGAATGACTGCTAATGGGTATGGGATTTTTTTCAGGGGCGCTGAAAAATTGACCATAGTGATGACTGTGCAACTCTATGACTATATTAAAGAGGCACCGATTTGTACACTTTGAATTTTATAGTATGTGAATTATAGTACAGTAAAGTTGTTTTAAGAAATTACTAGCAATGAAACAAGAGCAGCTCCACCTCGGAGGGGAAGTCGGCTGGAGGAGGGTGTACAGGCCCCACCCACAACAAGGGACGTGGAGAGGAGCAGCTCGCATGGCCATCAGCTTGTATCCTACAGGCCCCAGCACCGGCCACTGAACATGGGAGAAGCTTCTTAGCACCCAAGATCCCAAGATCCCAGAGATGGGGGCGTTCTCAGTATAACCTCCTCCTCCCTGATTGAGGCAGGTGTTTCTGACACTGATTCCTTTTCTTTCCACAAAATTGAACCTCACTTAGTTTTTCACTAAGTCGCTTTGCCAGGATGTAGATGTCTGATGCGGTAATAGTAAAGAAGATAATCTTTACTGGAAATGTGCTATTAATTCTCCTCTATTCTAAGTGTAGCTTAAGCCCCATTGTGGAGAATTATTAGACCCTGCAGAGAAATTGCTCCCCAAATGAATCAACTCTGCATCGTGAGGTAGGTCGCATCACAGACTGAAGACAGGCACAGCATAATTTGTGGGTCCTCGTGAAAAATGAAAATGCAGGATCCCTTGTGCATAAATTAATAATTTCAAAACAGTGACAGCAGAGCCAGCAGAGAGACCTTCAAGTATATGATTATACAAATCTACCACGAAGCTGGCCCTGGATATTTATACAGATGAGAGAGAGAGAGAGGAAGTTCCTGTTCTTATGTACTTGAGAATAATTCCATGTCCTTTATTGGGCATGCTATTTCTTGTTAATAAAAGCAGCTTCAAAATGGTATATTTCTAGGGAGTGCCTGGAGGTAATAGTATGAAATATAATCTGCTTTTTAAGGAACTCTTCCGATATTTTATTAAAATAGTCTTTTCGAGGGTTTTAATTTGCAAATTATTTTATTTTACCTCCCAACAGTACTGTGATGTTGAAAGAGACAAAATTTCAGCATCCATTTTGCATATAGAGAAATTGTGATGGAAAGCATTTTAGGGGGATATCCAAAGGCAAGGGAACACAGAGGAAGGGGAAGCATTTAACATTTCCCCCCTATCTTTTTATGATAAGCTACTCTGTCCGTGAGAGTAGTATAGAGATATTTCATATTAATTCATAATACTGATGTGTGAGGTATTAATAATTAATTAATAACATGTTATCTAATGTTCATCATGCACTGTGTTAATCCCTTTATATATTTTATAGTGTTCGGTTTTCAATTTGAAACTCTTGCCCAAGTCGATCATTTGCGAACTGAGACGTTAAGTACTTGTCTGTGTCAATTTGTATGTGGGTTTGCATGTGTGTTGTTGTGTGTCGGCAAAGTGCAAGCCTAAATGAGCTTTAGTTAGGAGTAATTCTAACAGAAATATTTTATGGAAACGGTTCCAAAAATATCCTAAAAGTCGACCACTGATAATATTGTGAACCTAAAGTGGCCTCCTGAGCCAGAGGGGCAGCATAGCATGATGGTGAAGAATGTGGACTCAGGGGTCAGAATATCTGGGCTTCAAACTCAGCCATTTGCTCACGAGCTGCGTGACCTTGAGCACGCCAATCACCCTCTCTGTGAAGGGGTTTGCCTCCTTATACGAATTACAATAGTACTCAGCATAGGGTTGTTATGAGGACCAAATGAGTATATATCTAAGGTAGAGTATATCTGCGTTAACTGTTGTCGCTGCTGCTATAATTTTTGTTACATAGAAAATCAGATATTAACATCACAAGTTATCAGTTGATATTGTCTACCAGCATTGTTCTCATGTACAAAGTATGTCTTGATAATTGATTAAATTGTATTTAAGTGCAATGTATGAGGATTCTCCAAGAAGCAAGATAACCAACTGCCAGGGCAAAATGAGTGCTGGGAGAATAATGGGGCTGAGTGCTGGACTAGGAAGAACACGTAAAGAACAGTACCAAGCCTTTTTAAACAGTGTTTAAACCAGCACCCATCTTGGTCACGGTTTAAGGGACAGTTGGTTACCAACTGGGGCTCCCAATCAGCAAGGGACAGTGGCCCAAAATCCAGACAGCAGAGCATTAGTGAGACAGAGGACCATCTTGCAAAGCTTCTCTGGGAAATAAAATCCCAGCAACTGGGCAGGGGTCAGGGGTAAAACTTCCCATCTCACAGAGGAGGAGTGATTGTCAAGAGTGAGGCGGAGCCATGAGCCCTGAGTCCAGGGACCTGAAAATAGCAGGACTCTGGACCTAGAAGAGCAGGGAACTGAGCAGGAAGTAGGTTGTAACTTGAAGGCTGTGATTTCAGGCATCACTCCACACCAAGTGGTCTGTAACTGGTTCGTGGATAAAGTATAATGTTAGGATCCTACAGGTGTGTCTGGGTCAGGTCTGTAATGGTGACATAAATCTAGGTGGACAACTCCTGTGGGAGAAAGAGAGCATGGCTATAGACATACTTTCAGTCTCCATAAGGAGTGGCAAAGAACGGGATGAAGATGGAAACTACAAAAGAGGAAATCAGTGGTCTAGTTATGACCAAATGGGGAGACAGAGGCAGAGGAAACAAGATAGAAGCAGCAGTACCAGCCTGCCCTTTCTTGTCACCTGTGCCCACCTGACCTCTGGTCTCCACTCAGATCCTTGTGACTCTGTGAGCCGTGTGTGTTGTGGTCTCCCTGGATAAGAGCAACCTCTCTATTCTTCTCCTCTAAGGAGAAGAGCACTTGCTTTCAAGGCCAAACTGAGACTCCACACACGTATGTGTTGACCTTCCCTGCTTTCCCTTTTCTTTGGGGAAGCTCTGCTGAGTACCTGCTAGTGACTTAGACAGGATGCAGGTGAGGAATGATGTGGGGGCCGTACAGTGGATGCCAAACTCCGGAGTTCTATGGGTCATCATAGAACCTCCTTTCCTCTGTTCCCCATAAAACCCAAAGCACACGTGGGTAATGTGAGTCAGTCCTTCATCTTTACATTTGCTTTGCAGTCTGCAAGCTGTCTTTATGCTACTCTTTTTTATGTCCCACACTGAAATTAAGATGAGCCTAATATTGCCTAAATAAAAATATTGGAGAGAGGAGGGTACAATTGGAAGAAAACAATGTAATTTGCTTTGGACCTGAGTCTCTGAAATGGCCTGAGCTAGATCTTTGTACCGCAGGCACATAGTAGGAACTCCAAAATGCTTCTTAATAAGTACATGGATAAATAATTCTTATTAATATTCTGAGTTCATAGTAGGCTGTCTAATGTCTAAGGGCTCTGTTGAACAAGAGAAGAATCAGTGTATTAGGGTAATGCATTTACATAATGAGGTTTAAAAAATGCTTAGAACATCTTCGAACAGAAATCACCTTTTCCTTAGATGCTGTGTCATCGTGCCCACGCTTCAGCTTAAGTCTAATGGGAAAGGCAGTGCGGGGGGGGGGGGGGGGGAGATTCAAGGCCCCGACCTAGGATGGAATCAGGAGAATGGGAGCCCTTGGGTAAAGCACATGTGATGTATATAAATGTGTATTTTTAATTCCCCAAATTGCTTAGACAGTGTGCCCACATGTCTCATGCCAGCTTATGTAAAGCTCACGCCCCACACCACAAAGGGCAGACGATCCTGAGCACATCCACTAACTTCACAGTGACAGAAATGAAAAGTGACAGCAGCTTCCTGAGAGCTTTGTGAACTGACACATTAAAACCTGCCTATTGGCAACAACTGAAGTGGGGGGTGGCAGTAAGCAATCTGAGTGTGATGTTTTGTGAGCAACAGTTTTAGCAGGCTGCTTCTCAAAAGCAGAATGTGCTAAAAATGCCCGTGCCTGAGGTTTACCTCAAACAGCCGAACCTGAGGTCATGAAGACTAACTTTCAGAGAAGTTGGGGAACTTCTGCAATATCAGCAATTTAACCTTATAGCCTAGGAACTCGCAATGAACATTTGGGGTTCAATAAAATGATGACATAAAGAAAAACACACATACTGTTTTTAATGAACTATGGTCAGCCTGGGGTGTGTTTCTGTCAGTCAATAGGTCAGAAATGATATTGGCTCCTGCTCTCCAAGGGAAAGACTTGAGACTTTTATGAGATGCAGAGACTCTATCTGGTGTGTAATGAATTCAAATGGGAATTACACCAGGCTATGAGTTGAAATCAGCTGTGTAAATTCAGCTGGACTCTCTTTTGCTGATTCCCATAATTATGGTCCTAACGGTTTCTGTTTTCCTTTCACCTCCTAAAGCAGAGAAGCATTGGCACATTCTATTACATTCAGAGGGGAAAGCTTTTGAACTCGCCGATGTCATCACCCTCCGTGTGTGCTGCTGAGATTTTAGGAGTTACACAGAAATGAACTATTTATGATTTCTCCTGAAGTCTCTAACTTAGTATGGTTTTCCAGGAGCAGCAGTTTAGAATCATTTCTGTGTTCCAGAAGGGTATGATGTACCCTAATAAATGACTCCAATGTGTCCCATGAAATTACTAAATCATTGACAATGGAGATATTTGTGCCTAAGAATATATAATGTGTTAATTAATCTAGTCAATAAATATCTAGCCATTAAGAGAGGCATAATGAAATCCCCATGCTTTAAATCCCTAGACACATCTGTGCAAAACCAGAATATATAAACATCATCTTAAATGCTCATCAGCAAAACCAAACACCCACATATGTGAAAGCAAGGTGAACAGAGTTCTATCTGTGAGCAAAAACATCAACAACAAAAAGTCTATAGACAGTTTGTAGAAGTAGAGTCAATATGCTAAGAAATAGCCCAGTTTCCCTGATCCAGGCAATTCCAGGTGGATTCAGTTTGCTTGACCTTCACTGGAAAAATTCCAGCTAATTCCAGCAGTTATATTTTCATCATCTCTTTTTGCAGCAGCCATTGGTCATACTTGTTAGTCAATGACATCAGGGTTGGCCAGAGCTACTGGCATGGAAATCCCTCTCTTATATAATACACAGCAAGCACTCACAAGCCTTGTAACATAATCTGAAGAAGACCACTGGTCTCCCATTCTCTAGTTACCCATCAACATTACAGCTCCTTGCTTCTCTCTCCAAAGCATTCACAATGAATCAGGACATCCCTAAATGCAAATATACACTAAGGCCTAGAGTATCACAATCCCCTAGTAGTTTTATAGAAAAGAAAGAGACCCAAGTAAATTTCCAGGCTGACAGAGTCCTTGTCCTTCAGAGACAGTCCACATTTGGATCACTTGTAGCTGGACCTGGACAGCCAGCTGTCGATAGAGGAAGCTTAGAAATTCACTCCAACTCTTCTTTCCTGAGGGAATAGATTGTCATCTAATATCTTAGCCTAGGCTCCCTTATTGCACAAAACAGAACTCCACGTAAAATAGGTTAGGCCAAGCAGTCAATTTCATTGATAGCAGCCTCTCCTAAGACAAAACAGTGAGGGTCAAGAACTGAGGCTGCTTGTCTGCCTGTCTCTAAATGAACCCCATGGATTTTGACTTGTTTTCTACTCTTCTTTTTGCAGATTGAGAAGCTTCTCTGTTTCCCCAAAGTTTCAGCTTGCATAAGATTTTGCTTGGCCCCAAACTGACATGACTTCAGTCCACATTTCCTCCGTGACATAATTCTGGCCCCCTCAAATTGTGTCCACAGACCATCTGTGAAAGATTTTTACCATTCCGTATAAGAAAAGAAAAAGCACAGAAATTGAGAATAAATGTTAAGAAACTCTTATAGCAATTTGATCTTGGCCCCCCCTATCCAATCTGGGGCATGATGAGTGGATCTGCCTTTTTGGGTAAGATAGAGACTAGTGTGGGTGTTAACAAACTGAAGTTGGGAGTTGTCTGAGACACACATCATCTGCAGCAGAACCATGTTACAACATGTGACAGTATAAGGTGATTTTGTCAACTGTAACCCCAAAATGTACAAAATCCCAAATTCCTTTAACTCATACAAGATTATATTTAATTGTAACTTAGTAGGTTTCAGGTTTGGGAAATGGGCTACTGAATCAAACTGAAGGTAACACTTAAAACTACACTACCATCTCCTTCATTTGGGATAAAATTAATATCTTGAGCTTGTGAAAATCACTTTGAAACATCTTCCACTTCCATCCACCTACTTTTGTAAGGCTTATTTCTCTACTATAAGCACTATTAAAATAAAACACGGAAGCAACTGAGACATATTATCTTTTGTAAATAGTGTCGTCATCAACGCAACCCAGGTTACATTAGTTAACAAGCAAGAAGTAGGCTCATTTTTTACATTAAAAACTTTAAATGTTGATATGCATGGTGTTTATTAAAACAGGTATGCACTATGGAGCATTACTATTAAAATCATAACCTTTAGTTTAGCTAAGATTCTGAAACACCCAGAAGCTACAAGTATAACAATGACTGTCTGTATTAATTGCATATATGTGTATTTCTAATGAATCATGAGCACAATTTTTATAATTATTTTTCCCTATATGTTATGTTTGTTCTATTTATATTTGTTGAAAAGTAATTTTATGTCTGCTGAATCTAATAATAAAAATTGGGGTCTTGGGGCGCCTGGGTGGCTGTCGGTTAAGCGTCAGACTTTGGTTCAGGTCATGATCTCACCATCCCAGAGTTCAAGTCCCGCGTCAGGCTCTGTGCTGACAACTCAGAGCTTGGAGCCTGCTTTGGATTCTGTGTCTCTCTCTCTGTCTCTGTCCCTCTCCCACTCATGCTTTGTCTCTCTCTCTCTCTCTCTCTCTCTCTCTCTGTCTCTCTCTCAAAAATAAATAAACATTAATAATTTTTTTTAAAAAATTGGGGGCTTATGGTCTGCATATCATTCAATTGATTTTTTTTTTTTTTGGTAATTCATGTTTACCATATTTTACAATAATATTGGTCCACAGTGCTTCAGAAATTAAGGAAATCTCTGAGGATGTCCACGGAACTTAAGGAAGTATATATGTATTATCCCCCCTGTCATACATAGTGTGAGGGTAGGTCTCCATAACAAGGGACAGGGCTCAAAAAGCAACTTAATAATTTAGGAAACATGTGCATATTAATTAGCTGCTATGGACCATTCTCTATGCTATGTTCTTTTTTAAAAAACAAAAAGGAAAATAATAATGGCTTTTTTTTCCCTTCAAGGAGCTCAAGATCCACTTAGAAAACAACACAATATGTAAGTGCCTAAGGTACACATGGTGATGCGATACCTTGATTCCCCTTTGAGGAAAGTCTTATGGCCCAGTTGCAGATTATGTGCTCCCAGATGGCTTCCAGCTGTCAGCTTCTACAGGGTCAACCTCAGCTGCAAAGAGCTGTCTTGCCCAAAGTCACACCCTTCCTGGGGCACCCACATCCAGTGATTGACTCAGACAAGGTTATAAAATCCTGGCCATTTTGGCCCCCAAATAGACATTCTGATGGGCAATGCCCTTTCCAGAGTTCCCACTGGATTGGCCAAGGCTTTATCAGATCTGAGTCATAGCTTAATGTCTTTCTTTACCCCATTTGCTTCCTCTGTTTTCCATTCACAAATGTTGACCTCGAATAAATATGTTGTACCCCAAACTCTGTATCAGTGTCTGCTCCCAAAGAATTGACCTGCACAATGTCACTTCAGCCTGACATATGAGGGGCATGTAAGTCCAGAGAAAGAAATATGAACCAGAGCAGCTCAGAAAAGACTCTCTAGGAAGGAATAACATTTCAGCTGAATCTGGAAAAATAAGTACAACATTGAGGCAGGGAGCAGCATGAGGTAACCACATTCCTCTGGGTATACAGGTAATGGTAATGGTACAAGGAGGCATGGTTTGGGCCAGTGGGCTTTTGTCACTTGGGTCTCAGCTGAACAATCACCTCCTCTAGAAGTCTTTCTTCTCTGACCTTCTAATTTAGGGTAGCTATTCCTGTCCCTGACTAAATCACTCTCACATCCCATGGAGATGTTAAGAAGCATATCTGGAATTATACATGAGGAGTAGACCAGAAAGGGCTGAGAAGTCAGGACTCAGTTCTGAGGGCCACAGGAAGACCTTGGAGGATTGGAAGTGCCCTTCCTGTACCGTCTGAGTTTTGCCTTAGAAATGCACACGGTAGCCGAATGAAGACAGAAATAAGTGGAGTAAGAGTGGTGACAGGAGATCAATTAGTTCAAAGGCTTTTTCTGTGACACAGATTTACAAGATAGAGTCCAAAGGAAGGTGTAACAGACCACAAAAGCAATAGTCCCCAAATGTTAAAGTATATTTGAGTCACCTGGGAATCATGTTAAAATGCACATTCTGATGCAGGAGGTCCAGTTTCAAGATTCTGCATTTCCAACAAGCCTCCCAGTGATGATACCACCGCTGGTCTACAAGGACATCAAAGATCTCTTTGGGAAGTTGTTAACCAATAGGTTATGTGGACTGAACTCACATGGAGAGAACTACAGATGTTCATAATTCTGTAAGGCCTGACCACCCTCTCTGATACCAAATGACCAGGATAGATATGCACAGGTCTTTGATGCATAGATGGTTGGAGACATACCAGTCAAAGAGATATCTATCTCATCTCAAATGACATAACTCCCCAAGGGTGATATTCTGCTATGTTGTTCATTTAACTATGGCTTCATGTTGCCCGCTATTGACCAGGGATTAGATCATTTAACTACAAATGGATTGAGTCAGCTTTTGGCTTCTGGTAGAGCCCTAGATTCCTTACAGTTTCAGCTGTTGTTAGTTCATCAAAAATGGTTTTCACAGAAAAAGAGAAAACAAAAAAACAAAAAAACACTGCTAGCTGAATTGTTGTCTCAGTTACTATAACGCAACATTAGTTTTTTTAATTTTTTTAATGTTTATTTATTTTTGAGAGGGAGAGAGAGACAGAGTGTGAGTGGGGAAGGGGGAGAGAGAGACACACACAGAATCCGAAGCAGGCTCCAGGCCATGAGCTGTCAGCACAGAGCCAGATGCGGGGCTCGAACTCACGAACCACAAGATCATGACCTGAGCCAAAGTTGGACGCTTAACTGACTGAGCCACCCAGGCACCCCTAAAAATTCTTAATTCTAGGGGCGCCTGGGTAGCTCAGTCGATTAAGTGTCCAACTATTGATTTCAGCTCAGGTCCTGATCTCACGGGTCGTGAGTTTGAGCCCCACATTGGGCTCCGGGCTGACAGCACGGAGTCTGCTTGGGATTTCTCTCTCCCTCTCTCTCTGCCCCTCCCCTGCTTGCTCTCTATCTCTTTCTCAAAATAAATAAAATAAACTTTAAAAAAATAAATAAAAATCCTTAATTCTATACACACGTGTGTGTTCGTATGCACATATATTGCTGTAATAGAATTTGGATTCACACACATCAAAATATTTTAACTTTAAAAATAAGACTTTTTAAACTAGTGACTTTGAGGTAAGGATCAATATATTTACATGCAATTATGCAGGTATTGTTTGGATTTTATTTTTTCATCGTCTCTTTGGGGAAAAATGAAAAGCACATCTTGCTATTTTCAGTTCACATATAGCAACATAAATCTGTAAAGAATAAACACTTGCAAGTACTGTGAAGTACCACTAGGACTGACAATTTCACACAAGGAGGAAGGACAGGAAATATTAATTATAAGGTTCTGATTCAATTCGGAAGACTCTAAGGATATTGTCTAAATTTAGAATGAATGTGCCATAGAGTGTTAGTAATCTGCCCCTCGCTGCTAGTCATTTCCGCTTGTATCCTGAACTTGGTTTAATTAAGATTGAACCTTGTGAACTGAACAACATATAACATTGTTAAAAGAGCAAACTGGAAGGATCACGGGGTTTTAGGATGAAATTAGAAATTCTATATAGAGCTAATAGCTACTTCTGAGGCAAAAATAATAGTACAAGCAAATGAATGTATATGAAAACTGCTTTGAAAGGTACACAGTCCTATAAATGTAGAGGATTATCACCATTATTACTTAAAGGAAGGCTGTGAGAAGGAAACAAGCCTCTTGGTGGGAGAATCACAAATCTTCAGGCTGGGAAAATAAAATAAGTGCATACCTCTGGCACAAGAAACAATACCAAATGTGAAAAGCAAACAGCAGCCAAGTGATACCCGTTCACATACCCATGGCTGGAGTGTTTTCACGAGCACCAGTTGAATGTTGTAGGCCACTGGAGTTCGGCCCTGCTGTGGCTATCACTAAGGGATTTTTCATTCCCACAGAATATTTCCAGAGGACCCAGGAACAAAGACACAGAGTGCTGCAAAGACACAATTGAGCAATCAGCTGGGATTTTCATACTGTGATTAGCGGTGGATTGAGCCCGGGGTTAATAAAGTTGATGCTTCAAGGCTCTTCATTGGCATGGGC
Source organism: Panthera uncia (assembly GCF_023721935.1). Taxonomy (NCBI): domain Eukaryota; kingdom Metazoa; phylum Chordata; class Mammalia; order Carnivora; family Felidae; genus Panthera; species Panthera uncia. The sequence goes on from NW_026057582.1 coordinate 89,445,202, forward strand.
CCCCCAGGATGCTGGGAGTTGTAGAGTGTTCTAGGTGGCAAGGGGAAGGCAGACAGACGGCATTAGGTACTATTTCTGTGTAAGCATTCCTAGTAAACTCTCTGAAGAGATCACAGGAAAAAGGGTCCCTCATTGCCAGAGCTCCAGGCATTTGCTGTGATTTCATTTCTCATTCTAAATAAATATTTACAGCCATACCTGTTTTTGTATTTGAAATATAAATGAGGCATCTGACTTGATTTATTTCCTTTGATTCATATATTTCCACATTACCTGAAGTTTAGTAAAAGTGGACCTGTCTCAGCTCTTCAATAAAAACTCTAAAATGCCCACATGTCTAATTTATCAGTCAGTCACCAAGTCTTTATAGAACAAATACAATTGTCAACAGACCATTTAGAATGGTCTAGATGTTTTGCTCAGGGCACCTAGTACGAGGTACACACCACGCTGACCCTGCTGTAAGTCTTGCCTCTTTTCTCATCGCACAACAAACATCTACCCTTTTGCCAAGCCTTGCTCTCAGTGTTTTATAGATATTATTTGATGACAACCCCAAAAGATAGGTATTTACATCACCCCCCATTTTAGAAAACCCAAGGGAAGCCACACAGCTGGTAAGTGGTTTGGTCTTGACTTAAGACAAGGGGTCTACCTCCAGAGGACAATGTAACCACTAGTTGCACTGGCTCAGTGACTTGAAACCTTCCTGACCTCCTGTTGGCTTTCTTTCTCCAGGACATCTTGGTTCTAATCTATCCATTAAACCCATGTTTCTCAACTAGAGACCATTATTTTTCTCCAGTGGACACTTGGCAAGGTTGGAGACACTTTTTTTTAAGTAAGCTGTGTCCCCAACGTGGGGCTCGATCTCATGACCCTGAGATCAAGAGTCATGCACTCTACCGAGTGAACAAACCAGGCGTCCCTATCAGAGACATTTTCATAGTCCTAACTGGGGAGGTGCTACACATCTAGCAGGAGAGGCCAGGGAGACTGCTATACATCCTACAGTGCACAGGGAAACCCCACAAGAAAGAATTGTCCAGCCCAAACATCAATAGTACCACAGTTGAGAAACCCTGAGTTAAATCAATACCAAATAATCCATCTCAAACACATCATCTCTTTTTTGTGACTCCTCATTCCTTTCCAAATCAAACTGATAAGTTTTGCACATAAATCCTCTGCCTTCCGTAAGATATTTTTTCCATTTTTCCATTTTTATGTTTTCAATTCTGCCGCCACCATCTGTAACCCAAGGTAGCCTGTATCATTACACCGAACCGAGAGACTGAAAACTGGGCTTTGCTCCTGGCTCCACCACCAGTGGGCTCTGTAACCACTAGAATATCACACAACCTCTGTAAGCCTCAGTTTCCTCATCTGTGAAATGATGGAATTGGGCTATGTGCTCCCGTGGACCTCTTCCATAAGAGCCCTTTGTCCTGGTTTTCCTCGGCAGGAAGACGCACTCCCAGCAGGAAGGCTGATCTCTTTGACTAGCACCTGACTGATGACCAGATGTGTTTCTAGAGCAAGGAGGAACAGAAGTACACCAAAGGAGGAGACTAAGCCTGCAGGTGGGAGGGGAGGCAAAAGATCAAGAGCCATGGGGAGGAAGAGAATGTGAACTAGAGTTGTTGCAGTGTAGGTCATGTGAAAAGAAAGAATGAGCAAAATAGGAATTATGGAGGCTCATTCCCTTCAGGTGTCAGACACCTGCATGGCAGGACATGTGTCAAAATTGTGAGTGGACTCGGTGTGCTTTGCACTGTACCCAGAACAGCCCAGGGTGCCAGGGATGAGGGAGCCTGCTCCCCGACCCCCCATGGATTGGGACGTGATGACCAACAATGACAGGACATTGGTTTAGCCATCAAAACCATCACAGACAACTCCACCAATCTGACCCAGTGGGCTTCACTAGCTGGAACCAAGGCCCCACCCACTTCCCAGTTCTGTGTTGTCTCATCATTCCAGAGACCCCCTAACAAATGGGAGCTCTATGCTAGCTGTGGCTAACAGAGCTAGGCTAAAACAGCTGTGTGTGTGTGTGTGTGTGTGTGTGTGTGTGTGTGTGTGAGAGAGAGAGAGAGAGAGAGAGAGAAACAATCTCACATGTACAAAAAAATTGCAAGAACAGTACAAGAACGTTTTTTCTGAACCACTGAAGAGTAACTTGTTAACATGATGCCCCATCACTCCTGAATGCTTTCATGTACTGTTCCTACAAACAAGGACTAATTCTCCCACATAACTCACTACAACCATCAAAACAGGGAAAGTAACATTGATGCACATTTAATTCTGAGGCCCATTCAAGTCTCACCTGCTGTGACAATAATGTCCTTTATAGCAAAATAAACCAGTCTCTAAAATCACAAGTTGCATTTAGTTATCCTGTCTCGTTAGTGTTCTTTAACATGAAAGAGCCTTTCAGTCTTTCATAACCTGGACATTTTTTAATTACAGACCAGTTATTTTATAGATTGTCCCTCAATGTGGAGTTGTCAGATGATTCCTCATGATTATATTTATATTATGCATCTTTGGCAGGAATGCCACTGAGGTGCTGCTGTGTTCTTTTTACTGTGTCCTATTAGATGGCACATGATTTCAATTTGTCCCATCACTGATGATGCTGACTTTGATCAGTTGATTAAGGTGGCATCTGCCGACTTCTCCACTGTAAAGTTTCTTTGTATTACTGAGTGTTTTGTAGAGAGGTACTTTGAAACTTGATAAAATTTTCCATTTCTCATCAAACTTTCAACCTATTTATTTGCTTATTGATATCAGCATGGAGTAATGGATGCTGATTCTATTCAGCGGTTTAGAATCCATTACAATCGTTATTTGTTTTGATGCTCAAATTGTCCCAGATTTGGTCAATGGGATTTCCTCAAGCTAGTTTCTTTGACATGCCCTCATCATTCAAAGACCACATCACTACTTTCTGGCACTATGCAATGTTCCAGGATTACCTGTGTTTTCTTTGCCCCATCTCTGGGGATTCTTCAGGGATCTTTTTGAGTGGAGAATGGCATTTAGTTACTAAGATCCGGTGTTTGATGTGTTTATTGCTATTGGAGTGTCACTGCTCCCAGACTGTCTCCAGGGATACAGTTACAGAATATATGCTTGCCATACAGACATTTACATCCATATCTATCAATTGATTGATCTATGTATCAAAAACTATGACTTCACATCATTATCTCCAATTCCAACTTATTACCATAGGGTTCATTCTAGTTTTCTTCCTTTTCAGATTTTAACTCCCTGACAGTGAGAAATCTTGCTTCCATCACCTTTAAAATATTTACTTCTTTGCTTCACATCTCTATGTCCAACATTCTGTCACTGCTGGATTTATTCTCCCCTTATTCACAGATGCCCTCTTTATCCCATTCAGGCTCTGAAACTGTATAGGTGGCTGCCCACCCCTCTCCCCTCACACATACATTCACGTACACTCTCACAGATGTCCTTCTCATCTTTTCATGCTCCAGTCACCCCACATCAGGCCACTGCCAATTCTGCTGACCTCCATGGATGCTCTTCTCACTCTGGGCTCCAATACCTTGCCCTGGCTCCTCCCCCCCTAGCCGTGCACACACAGAGACAATATCTTCACCGTTCTCGGGGTGTGTGCCTTCCTCACCTCATTGAAGCTCTGATGGCATCTCTATGCTTGGACACACTCCTCATTCTGCTTGGCTTTGATGGCCCACACCCAACCACCAATGCCACCATCCTCCTCACCCCACATGAGCTCTAATGCCACTCCAGGATACCTCCTATCCCATGGATGTTTATCTTGCTCTGTCCACATAATGACTTCTGGATTGATACTCTTTTATCAGTAGGTATCTATTTGAGGTAATTGGATGCTTACATGTTCACTGGAAAAAAGAAGCAAGTCCAGACTGAGCCTTTGGAAATGATTTCTGAACAAAATGCAGGCCTGGGGCTGCTGTTGGAACCATACTGGCTGGAGCTCAGAGCTGCAGCCCCTTCCACAGCAGCTTCTAGACACCTTGACACCTAGAGAGGACACCTAAAAATGTTACCCACGTGTCAGATAGTCAAAGCAAGAGAGCCGCTGCTAGCCCCAAGATTCTTGACACCCTGGAAGCTGGAAAGTAAATTCCAGAAGTTGCTGCAGAAAAACTACAGTCTTCCTAACCAGTGGCAACAACCCGAAGCCAGTTTGGTGGTTCTAAGTCACACAATGGCATCTCATCAGAGCAAATGCATTATCTAGGGCTCCGGTTCAAAAGATCCCAGTAGATGTTTTGGGTTCTGGTAGATGCATTTTGTTTTGCTCCATAGACTTCGTTATTTTAGATTTCCAATCTATTCTAACAGAAGGAGGGTGAAGTGGAGTTTGAGTGGCCGATCTCAAGAACTCCCCTCTCCCTTGCTTTCCCTCCCCGCTATCGTATCCAGTTATTTACTATGTTAGGGGATCTATCTCTTACAGTAAATCTAACAAAATATCAGCATTTGAATACTCAAAATATTCAAATATTTTCATAGATGTTCCAAATATACACATTATTTGGTATCTTAAGTCAGTGTCTATATTTTTCTTTCAAAGTCGGACAGTATCACCTACAGAGATCTCCAAACCCTGGCACGGCCCCCGTGGCATGGCCTATGCCCAAATTCCTATGCAGCTGCTCTACCTGAAATTCTCTACCACCCAGCATCCGGATCCATCCCTCAGTCAATCCCCTTCAGATCCTGCTTCTTTTTTTGCAGCCAGCTTTCCCCTCCTTTCAGTTTTCCCTCCACCTCCCTTAGAGTCTTCTTTCACTTTTTTTTTTACATTTTCAAGTTACCCCCACCCCCAACACATACACAGATAAGAACAAGATTTTCCCTCATTGCTTCTTGTCCACCTTTTAGGAGTCACTATTCCATGAAAACATAGGTCCATTTGCATTGAACAGGCAGTGACGGACTTTGCCTAAGGTGGTCATGGGAGTTGTTATCGGTAACATTTAGTCCCAGGATGCCCGGAGTGGGGATGCTGCCGGTGCTCCCCCCACACCCTCAAGTCCTTCTAACATTCTGCACACAACTGCTTTCAGTGTGTTTCCACTTCCAGTAGCCAGAACCTGCATCTCTTTGTCAGAAGGCTGCCCTCCAGCTGCTGGAACCCACTTTGCCTGCACGTACGGAGGGTGGAAAGTAAGCAGTGCCTGGAAGAGTCCATGTGCTCTTTATGAGCACCTTAAACAACAACTGACGATGGGGAGGAATAAATAAATGCTCCAGCTCCCTAGGTCCCTGACTGGGTGACGCTGAGTATGACTCCAGGGCAATCCTGAAAGCCCCTGCCATGGTTACCTTCCATTTGACCTAGCTTGATATCTCACACTAGCTTTGCTTCTTTCCTGTCCCAAGCCCACTTCCCTGCTGCCCCCCTGCATTTTCTTGGAAACATTTCCTAATAAATCACTTTCACATTAATCCTCTGGGGTTGATTCTGGAGAACTGACTTAAGACACATGGAGAGACTGAACCCACTCCTCAGTTCCATCCCAAGCAGGGCATTTCTTAAGCATAAATACTCTTGCTAATGCTTCTACTTCTATCAGCATAGGTTTACTTAAGAGTTACTGTTTCTAGGGGCGCCTGGGTGGCGCAGTCGGTTAAGCGTCCGACTTCAGCCAGGTCACGATCTCACGGTCCGTGAGTTCGAGCCCCGCGTCAGGCTCTGGGCTGATGGACGGCTCGGAGCCTGGAGCCTGTTTCCGATTCTGTGTCTCCCTCTCTCTCTGCCCCTCCCCCGTTCATGCTCTGTCTCTCTCTGTCCCAAAAATAAATAAAAAACGTTGAAAAAAAAATTAAAAAAAAAAAAAAAAGAGTTACTGTTTCTATTTGAAAGACCTTTCCATTATCCATTGAAACCGTTATCAACACTTGCAGAACATTAAGAGAGGCTAACAAGATTCTCAATATGCACATGATTTTCTAAGAAAAAAAATCTTGTTTGCTATTTTGAAGGTAAAGATGAAAAAACCTTCAATTTCTCTAGAAATAAAGTAATACAAGTAAAGTCAAAAAGAAATGCCATTTCTTACTGATCCAATTAACAAAGATTTTGAAAATTAGCATATTCATTCCTGGTGAGGTGAGATACATTCAGATACCACTGATGGGAGTGTAAATTGGTACCACCCTCTGGAAAAGCAATTTGTCAAAATATGTCAAGAGTCTTACAAATGTTCCAGCCCTTTGGCTCAGTTTACACACCTTTAGGAATCTATCCTGAGGAAAATAATTTGAAATTTTATGTGAAGATTTATGCACAAAGATGCTTATCATTCTGCTTTGGAAATAAGTGTTCCGAAGAGTATAGTGATTGAGTAAATGAAGGCACAGTTGTTTGATGGAAGAATTTTATGCAGCTGTTATAGATATGAGAATGTTTAATAATAGAATAGGTTTTTAAAAATGGATTAATGAGGCACACCTGGGTGGCTCAGTTGGTTAAGCGCCCAACTTGGCTCAGGTCATGATCTCACAGTTTGTGAGTTTGAACCCCACATTGGGCTCTGTGCTGACAGCTTCAGATTCTGTGTCTCCCTCTCTCTCTGCCCCTCACCTACTCACAGTCTGTCTCTCTCTCTCTCTCTCAAAAATAAATAAACATTAAAAAAAATTTTAATGGATTAATGAGCTGCATAAACCATCTAGAAACAGTTGTTTAACTACACAAAAATTTAGCCTCAGAAAAAAAGATAGGAAGAAAATACAGCAAAATCCAAAATGAAAATAGGCATATTTTTTGTCTACTTTTAGAGGAAATATAGATTCTGGACGATTATTTTTCTTTCTTACTCTCAATATTTTCTGTAATAGGCATGTATTAGTTGTCTATTTAAAAATATATACTTCAGGGGCGCCTGGGTGGCTCAGTCGGTTAAGTGTCCGACTTCGGCTCAGGTCATGATCTCACAGTTTGTGGGTTCGAGCCCCATGTCAGGCTTTGTGCTGACAGCTTGGAGCTGGAGCTTGCTTCGGATTCTGTGTCTCCCTCTTTCTCTGCCCCTCCCCTACTCGCACTCTGTCTCTATCTCTCAAAAATGAATAAACATTAAAAAAATTTTTTTTAAATATATGTTTTAAATCATCACAAGTTTTTCATCCTCTGAATGTCTCCAGGACGCACACTCTTGAACCATGCTTGTTTTCCTATTTTTTCTTCATCTCCATAATACCACTTTTAAGGTTTACTTCAAGAGGAAGCTTTCTTGTAAACAGTTCATCGAAAGGCAGGTGACAATCTATTTTAAGCACTAAGGAAACATCTTAGATACAACTCTGGGCACACAGCTCTCTTTGTATAAGAGACTCACTTTCACTCTTCCTTCATTATACATTTATATGGAAAAAAAGTTTGTGGAATTTTAAGAGTATTCCTCCATTTTAGTGCCTATCCTGTCACAAAAACCATAGGAGGTATTACAGAAGTCATGCAATCCGCTGATAATGGCTTCTCAACCTTTATATCTGCCAAGAAGGAAATGACAGAGACAAGACAAGGAGCCAGGAAACACAAAGCTTAGTTTAAAAAAAAAAAGTAATAAAACAACAAATATGGAAAAAATAATACATGCAAAATAAAATCGGAACATTATTCCATTGTGTGGTTTATCAAATTTTCTTATGGAGTCTGAGCATTGTAAGGAAATCTATGGTTTTCTCCTATTTAACACTTACTAATCATAAATTAAATTATATCTGAATATAATGAAAAACAGACTCTTCTGTATTACAATTCCCATGCCCTGCTAAACTACCTCAGAAAAGGATCAAATAGTACAAGGCAAACTTTTAAAAACAACAACAAAAGATTATAATGAAAATCACCATCTTTTCCAATTCTATACTCATTGGAAATATACTCTGATTCTCTCAGTTGACAAAAAGAACTGACTTTAAAGTCTTTAGACAAGACAATAGATGTGATGTGTCATCAGTGGTTGAAGCCAGGGGACAAAAAGCAAGGAAATGGCAATCGGATATACTTGTGTAGTGAGTCCCTAAAGGGGGAGAGATCCTTAAAAGAAAGCGGATCAAGGAAAAGGATGAGATAAACCTAGGAAAATGAGCTGTGGTGGGTGGCCAGGAAGTCAGCAGCTGGCGTTTAAAAGTGGCCAAGAGAGAGAAGAGGAGAGAGAGTACTGAAGAGGGACTTGAGAGATTGAGGGGGCCCAGGGAGAGAAGTGTGTTCAAAAGGTCCTGGGAAGTAATCCAAGGAACGATGCACCAGTTTAACAAGGCCCCAGCGGTTGCTAAGAGCGTGGATTTGGCCCAGACTTGCGGGTTGGGCTTGGAACCCTATAGAAAAGAACAAATAATCCCAGTAAAGGCCACTGCTAAGATTCAATTGTCTGACCCAGAGGGGAGAGACAAGAGAGGGAGAGAGGGCGGGAGAGAGACAGAGAGAAGAGAGAAGGACAGAGACAGAGAGGCTCCTTGTGAGACTAATCTCAATCAGTCTAAGTGAGCAGGCTGGGTCCGTGTGCTTTGCTTTTTCTCTAGGAGCCTTTGGCGGCCAATATTTCTTTGGCCTCCTTTGGTCTGGGGGTATCTTGAAACAATAGATGATGCACAATGAGAAGGAGAAGTGATTACAAAGTTTTCTGGAACTCTGAAGCCCGGCATCACAGAGAGTGATGAGTTCCTTGTGCAACACCCTGGGAAGGTGCCTAGAAGTGGTATAAAATAAATGATCGCCAGCAGCCTGCGGTGTGTGAGCAGGCAGAAGGGGCCTTGAGTGAACTGGGGGTGATGCTCAGCGCCTCGTGCGCTGCCTCTCCCGGCCGCTCCAAGGGCCTTATCTATAACCTGGAAGCCGTTCTTTCCTGATGGAAACACTGACGCCCAGAATTTTTATTCTTCTGGTTATAATGAGAAAGGAAAATTCTCTATGCCTTGAGTAATTCCTGTTTTGAGAGTGCCTTACCGACTCTCCTTTCAGAATCCTCCACCCTAGGAGGAAGGCAGCACAAGTTAGAGCTGTGAGCAGAGATGCACCCACCTTGAACTTGGACCTGGCTTTGTTGTCTGTCTATTTAAAGGAGAATTACTGCTAGTGTTCCATCTCCTCTACCAGGTCCCTCCATAATCTCCCTGCATCTGTCAGAGGGAATTAAGAACATCTGCCCTAGGGACAGTGCTTGGGCAGAGTTCATTCAAGCTTTTGCAACTAAGGTGCGACTCCTTGGAGCGTGAGGATGACAGCTCACCTGGGTGGCTGGCGTGTCAATGCCAGACAGAGGTGTGGACCTACATGGAGATGAAAAGATACAGGCCCTACCTAGGAGATCTGTGAATGCAGTGAGAAAACACAGAAGTTGAGATTCCTCTATTTTTATCTGGCAGTCAGGGGGCTCATCCTGAGGCAAGCTCCCTGGCAGGGAGAGTCCCAGCATCTCCCTGGGAGTGTTTGTAGCTTCCTGGTATCATTATCTATTAGAGGGGCAAATGTTGGAGGCGCCTTGCTGAGAAGACACGCTATGCATGGGGACTTTGCATGCGAGTCAAGAAAGGGGGAAGGTTGTATTGATACTTTCTCTCAGAATCTGGGCTTGGCTTCTTCTATTAATTTCAAGACCCAAGTGTGAAGTAAGCCAAGTTCACTATCAGTATTTTCCCATTCTCCTTCTTGTCTCCCTATTCTGTTACTGTCCATGTCACTCAGGACTTCCAGGCTGGCTTGGCTGCCCAGGATCTCTTCATGCATTGTCCTCTCCTTCGTCATTCAGACATGTACGAAACACCTAATACAACCAAAGCATTTTAGATATATTGCTAGATATATGGAGATGAATAAGAAGCAACCCATGCCATTGGGAGCCCAGAGTCTTGTATTGAGATAAACATAGAGATAAACAAGGGTGCCACTCTTTACTCTTTGGGGAGTAAAGAGTGCAGGTGGGTCTTGCTTTTCAAAAGAGATGACATTTCAGTCAGGGAAGAAACGGACCCAGAGAACAGCATGAGCAAAGGTCTGGGGTTAGTGTACAAGGCACTCCAGGAAGGCAGAGGGCAGAGGAAACCAGGGAGGTTAAAGCATGGCATAACCGAGGCTGGGAGGAGGGGCAGAGTGGCCAGGAGGAAGCCTAACTGGAAGGTTTGAGTGTTTTGAAAGCCATATTAAAAAGTTTGGACTTTCTAGATAGTGGTGCATCCCTGAATGCTTAAAGCAGAATAATGTATTTTTTTAGAAAGAGCACTGTGAGGGGCGCCTGGGTGGCGCAGTCGGTTAAGCGTCCGACTTCAGCCAGGTCACGATCTCGCGGTCCGTGAGTTCGAGCCCCGCGTCAGGCTCTGGGCTGATGGACGGCTCAGAGCCTGGAGCCTGTTTCCGATTCTGTGTCTCCCTCTCTCTCTGCCCCTCCCCCGTTCATGCTCTGTCTCTCTCTGTCCCAAAAATAAATAAAAAACGCTGAAAAAAAAAATTTTAGAAAGAGCACTGTGATAGCAGGATGGAAAATGAATAGTAGGAGGAGAAATATGGTTAGGTGGTTAATTCAATGGATAGGAATGATGAGAATCTAAAATAGGGAAGAGGCAGTGAAGAAGAGGGGAGAGGGCTGTTAGGAAAGACAGTTAAGAAAATATTAACAGCACTGGTCGATCATGAAATGTGAGTGTTGAGAAGTATTGAAATACAAGATAATGTTGGTTTCTGGCACTGGTGGTGGCTAGAGTGGTTTGTCCAAAGACTGAGACTGGGGTTTGGAGGAAATGCACACAGGAACTGATGAGCTCAGATGGAGAATGTGCAGTTGCAGGTATCTACAAGATGGCCAGATGTATTGAGATCCAAAGCTGAGGGAAGGGCCAAGGCTGTAGACATCATTTAGAGAATCACTGAGCACATTGTTGAGAGGTGCATGGAGAAAACAGAAAACATCAACCAGGGAAGGCCTTTAAGTCGTATTTTGAACAATGTTTTCTATTTCAAAATGACTTCTCTCTATCTGTCCTATGAATTAAAACTTTCAGTCCTTCCATGATACAATCTCCACACACACTTACGAGGAAACTGGATGTCTATGTTATTTCTAACTAAAGCGTAAATGATGATTGCTAGTTTGTTGAGGAGAATTTGCCTTTGAGGTCAAATCTAAAATCCAGTGGATAAGAGTGAATAAAGGTTTAGAAAGAAGAATACAATGTACATATTACCTGAACTAACATCACCATCAACTTTATAATACCCTCAGGAGGCAGCTGGAACTAATACTATTAGTTGTAGTCCATAGATGAGTAATCTGAGATTCAATATTTCAATGACAGTCTAAGTTTTAGAGTAACTTCATGACTAGTCTGAGGTTAAACATGACAGAAATGGGATTTGAATTCTGTTTTCCTAAATCCTAGTCCTGTATTTTTCTCACTTGCCCCCAGTCTGCTCTTCAAAAACAATAGGTAGCTGTTGGGAATTAGGAAACAACTTTCTTTCTTATTGTGAAGGAGGAAGGTGAGGTCAGTGGAAAGTTTATGATGTCAAAAAATGCCCTAGAAGTCACATTTTGGAAGTATTTCTCCAGCTTTACTTTCTTACAGAATTTCAAAGGTGTGTTGTAACACAAATGGGGCTCCTAGGTCACAACATCCAAATGCCCACTCTGTAGCTTTCTCTCCAAAATCTGCCCTGTCATTCAGTTCTCAAAAGAACTGCAATATATCTATGCATATTTTCAACCCAAATCAGTCAAATATCAATGCTAAAACAAAAACTAGTACTTTTAGAGTTATGTGTGTTGGAAATATTCCACGGTTTTCAATCCCATAGTAAAGAGATTAATCTTAAAACTTTTTCATTCTAATACACTATTGTTCACCCAACTTGATTTGAAAAAGAGAAAGAGAAAGACCTTGACCTTTTGCAGTTTTTAAAAAGTGTATTTTATAGTCTGCATAATAAGGTGGTGGTTGTTTCGGCTATATTTTGTCCTGTAATCAATGTTAGAGATGGCTTCACCAGAGACTCGCAATGGGATTTTTATTTGATTTACATTTTTACATTTACAATGCAATTTTCTCTGGCATGTGATTTCTCTTGTAAGTTGCACTAAAACATGATGTAAAATAAGTAGATTACATTGCTAAAGAACAGAAAGAAAAAACATTAAAAATGAACTATAAACAGAATAATTAGACATGTTTAAGAAGCATCAATATACACATTTGATTATGCTTAGAAGCCAGCAAAGTTAAAAAGATGTAAAACACTAATAATTCTGAAATGGCCTTATAAACTAGCAAGACATAATAGTACAAAATATACATCAGTTTTACCATGACTTCATTGGCATTTTACATTCAACAGATATTTATTAAACACTTAGTAAGTTACAATCACTGAGCAGAGTGCTCAGGATAAAAGCAGTCAATCACACAGAAGTAGTTTTATCCCTCATGAAACTTTTATAACCTAGTAGGGTAGAGTATACATGTGTGTATGTGTATTCAGATATACATGTATATACATGCTTATACTTACACACATATGTACATGTTACTTAATTACACTTATATTCTTCCAATATACTAATTTAATGAGGAGATAGCATTATTGTAATTTTAGCTGACATTTGATTTCTAGTAAGCTTTAATATTCTTTCATGATTTTTTCCAGTTATGTTTCCTCTTAAAAAATTGGCTATTCATATGTGTTACTTACTCCTGGCTTAGTGCTTTTCTTATCTAATTTGAATGATATATTTATATAATCATGTCGTATTTACTGAAAATGTTTCCCAGTTTCATATACATATACATGAAACTGCTATCTAGATGAACATAGAGAAGTTTATATATAATCAGCCCTATCAATCTTTTCCTTTCTTATTTGTGTTCTTATTTCCAAACTTAGTTCTCACCCAGCACCCCTACTTACACTGCTTCTACCAACCTGAATCCCAGAAAGAAGAATCTTAAAATATATCACATTTTAAGACCCTACCTCTATGTAAACTGATTTATATGTATACACTACTTAATATGTATAATTTCATAGACAGTAAAAATGGGATAATAACATACTTACTATCTTTTAACCTGGGACTTTTTTTTACCTTTCTTAAAATAATGAATACTTTCCTATGCGAATAACTACATATCTAGGGGCGCCTGGGTGGCTCGGTAGGTTAAGTGTCTGACTTCAGCTCAGGTCATGATCTCACAGTTCATGAGTTCAAGCCCCTCATCGGGTTCTGTGCTGACAGCTCAGAGCCTGGAGCCTGCTTCGGATACTGTGTCTCCATCCTCTCTGACTCTCACCCACTCACACTCTGTCTCCCTCTCAAAAATAAACGTTAATAACTATATATCTAATCATGTTTGTTGACTATATGTAATACCCTTCAATTAATAAATATATGTGTATTTGTTTCTAATTAAAATTTGAGATGGACAGATTTGCATATGTTTTTTTTCTCTTTTTCTCAGATTCTTTAATTCTTTTCTTAAAACATACTTTCATAAAGAGAATTTAGGGATCAATTTATTTTAGATTTCTTTACATGTGCTGCCAAAATGCTCTCCAAAAAGGTTATGCACCTGGTAAGAGATAAAGATTTAAAGACAGAGAGAACTGTGAGAATAAGAGGTCATGGACTCTAAGACAGAGCAAGTTGGCAAGTGGTGACTGAAGCTGAGTCAGGTGACAGCCATGGAGTTGAAGAGACCTAGGCAAAGCATCGAATGGGCCACTTAGATGTATACTGAGCCCATCCAGGAGGATTCAATCATTTACTCACTTAGATATTTGTTAAACAAATATACCAGGGCTTATATGAAGTGTAAGTGTTATATAAGTTCATATAAGCTTATATGAAGTAGGACTGTTTTAAAGAAAGAATACAGACAAAATTACTGTCTCCATGGAGCTTATATTTTTGTTCTAATGAGAGAAACAGACAATAAGCAAATAAATAAAAGATTTACTATGTCACATAGAAGAAGAGTTTTGAAAAAAACCAAAGAATAGATAAGAGATAGAGAATGTTAAATTGGGAAGCTTATAGTTTAAAAATGAATGTCAGAGAAGGCCTCACTGAGAAGATGGAAATTAACTGAAAGCCATGTAGAAATCTAGGTGGATGGTGGGTCAGGAAAAGGGAACCGCATTAGCAAAGGCCCTTGAGGCAGTTTGCCTGTGAATTGGAAAAGTAGCAAGAAGACAAGTTAAAGAGAGTTTGGTACCAATGAAGGAGGGTGAGACACCTGGAGGATGATAGAGAGCAAAAATGAGAGTGGTAAGGTAAGAGTGATCTTCAATGGAGGATATTGTACAAAGTATGGGGAAAGCAGTGGTCTGAAAGCAGCAATGACAAACTAAAAGAACGATACTATTCCCTCTCCATCCTGAAGTACACACAGGGTGTGCAAAATAGCTACAAATAAAATGACATCTTTAGAGGGAAATCAGATTTCATTTGGGGCGGAAAAAATGTCTTCTGTTACAACACTGAGAATGAAGAGGAGTTTCTGAAAAAAAGAAAAAGAAAGGTCATTACATATGTCAGAGTGCCTTTGCCAGCTTGTGTGCTGATGATGGGGGAAACGGGGTGCAGGAGGGCTAAGAACGATGAGGGAATGGCACCTTGAAAGTTTCCATGGGCTGGTGGGAGAAAGAAAATGAAGAATGAAAATGAACTGGCCAGTGACCTAGCCAATTAAGTAGGATAAAAACCTACCTCAGTGGTTTATGAGAAAAAAAAAAAGCCAAGAGGAAAATTTTTTAAAAAGCACTTTATGAAAAATAGAGTGATCAGCTGTGGCAAATGAGATTGAGAGGATGAGTAATTCAAGTGTTGAGAATTGTCCATCGGACTTGGCAGGATGTAAGTTGCTAGAGGTCTTGATAGAATTTTAGTGGTATGTTGGGATTGAACGTCTGAAGAGGTAAGAGGAAGAAAGGACAAGTTGACAATGAATTAGAGCAAGTTCCTTGGGATGTTTGACTTTAATGGAGGACATTTCTAATAATCAGGCGGAGATGGAGAAAGACAAGTTCTAGGGAATATCGGGAAGGGGAATATCCCCCTTCATATCTGCCCAAATTCTGAATCTGTGAGAGATAGGAAACAGGCAAACATCAAAATATTACTTCTTTACTGACAAAACTATTGGAATAGGTGGACTTAAATCAATTAGCCAAATATTATTGATAATATTTTACAGAGAATTAAGCAGACTTACCTGCCCAGGTCCTGGCGGCACTGAGCAACTGGTAGACCTTCCCTACTGGGGAACTTGTAATTTTATAGGAAGGAATTAAATGTGGGCTTTCTTTAGGCAGGTGGAGCTTAAAAGGAAAGGAGAAGAAGGGACTCAGCTGAGCTCCTCTATTCACCAATCAGATCCTTTGTCTTCCTTTCCTGGAGGATGAATGAGGCATTCTCCCTAACCAGAGACCTCCCACCATCACCATATCTGTTTATTGATAGAAATGACCCAGTAGAAAGGATAAAACTGATGATTCAGGAGAGGAGAGGAAGACCAGACTTCTTGAGTAGGTTAAAGGAGATGAGACCCAGCACATAAGCATTTGATAGGAACAAGTAAGATTATCCCACTTACCAGGAGAGAAGGCAGAAGATACATGGGTGTTGGAAGATACATTTTTCTCTTCTGATTGTTCCTACTCCTCAGTGAAACAAAGAGTGAGATCATCAGTTATGAGTGAGAAGGGAAGAACGGGACTGAAGAGACAGAAGGTGAGAAATAAGCCTCTCAAAGAGTGGGAAAGGAAATTGACTAGAGACAGGAAGAAGATTGGCTGAGCAGAGCGGAGGATCCACTTCAGCTTTATAAATTCAGGTTGTAAATTTCAGGTTGTAAATTTAGAGTGACTCCATGCAAGATGGTGATAGATTTTTTTCCCCCCTGGCCACTCTGCTCAGATGCAGGAAAAGAGGACACAGAAATTTTCATTTAACCAGGGTTGTGATTTTGCCAGGTGATTCTTATAGAAAGAGTAAAAGGATGATTGGGGTGTATGCAAGGGAGTGATGGAGCATGGAAGTTGGTCTAGTCAAAGAGGATAGGAATATGAAAAAGTACAATATAAAGGAAAGAGAGGTGTGGGCAATGAACTGAAGTTCCCAATGGAGTCAAATAAATGTGATTAGAGCACCGGAAGTAAACATGTTGGAAAGCTAGGAGTGATTGTTAAAAGAAAATGCTTGAAATTAAGATTTGGAGATGTTGAAGGTAATGAGTCCTAGAGTTTAATTATGAAAGTAGGTAGCCAAAGTGGGTTGGTGGAAGATATCATTTCAAGTAAAGATGTCCAGTTGTTGAATGGATCATCTACATAATTGTTGAAATCACCAAGAACGATAACAGCAATAGTGACAGAGAGAGATTGTAAGCCAAGTCCTAAAAGCTTCAATGAGCTGTATGACTGAAAGATCATGAAACAATTGCAAGAAGAAGAGAAGGTAGTTCTGTCCAAAGGTATATGCTCAAAATATTTGGGGTTTTGAGAGAAGATCTAAAATAAAAGATCTGGGAAAACAATGATGAATAAGGAGGGCACCAACTGAGATGTCTTGGGTCCACAGCATGGGCACGGTTTAAGTAAAAGTAGGTACAACGTCAGAGGACTTTAGGGAAAATAGTTGGAATCTACTGTCCTTGACTTTTTTAAAGATCATGATACAAAGGGCAGAATCAGGTTTTAGATAAGTTATAAGACAATGGGATGAGTGTTCAGAAGACAGACTAAGGATGTCAAAGATTATTCCAGAGACAGAACATAACTGAGTGGAAAGATTTAGATCATAAGGAGACGCAAATCCTTATATATGAAGGTATTCCTTTGTGTTTTTTGATGACATGGGTTCTTGGACTTCTGGAAGAGATTAAGGTAAATGAAGCACACTGGCATTATTTCCAATGGTTTCTTAGGGGAAGGTGGGTCATTGATTCGATTTACATCTTTTTTCTTGGGTTATCATAGGATAGAACCCTATGTCATCTGATGATGAGAGTGGTGTTCTTACCATGGGTCCATGAAAATATGGAAAGTTCCTTAAGTCCTGCTGAGGGGAGTATTACAGCACATTGCGCTACCTATTTTGCTCATTTCTTTCCAGAATTTTCTTTGATATTGTGGTATGTTTATTGTATTGCATTTAATGTAATATTATATTGCAAATTCTCCCAAAACTCCATCTTGGTTTTTGATATTGATTAATTCTTAAGATCGATTTGGAGCTTAGTAGAAAAATATTATGTCCTCATCTTCCTTCCACCAAAATAACTTCTCTCCCTCCTCTAAATTTCTCAAAACTCTTTACTTGAATCTCCCTTGTAGCATTTTATCATAATTGTTTTATTGATGTCTCATATTTATGATTTATACAATGTTCTATTATACTACAGTGCCCAACACAGTACCTTACATATAGTGGGTCTTAAATAAACATATGTGGAGGCATGAATAAAAAAGTAATGAACAAGCTGGGAATCAGAAAGCCTGCATTAGAGAATCGTTCTGCCTCTCACTCTGTATGTAACCTCGAGCAAGTTATTTAACTTCTCATATTTGCCTCTGTAGGGGGGGAATAAAAATGGTCCTGTCTACCTACAGGCTGCTGAAGATGTAAGAAGTGTGAGAACTAGATGCAGCATTTGAAAATGCTTTGAGAACTGCTTCTAAACAAGTGATTTAAAAACTGACATTTAAAACAATATTATCATTCATTACAGGACACTATGATAATTTACAGGAAGCACTCCATTATATGTCTGGCTATTTTTTTGGCTCAGGCACATCTGGAAATAAAATGCCTTGATAGGGCTCAGATAATAAGTAGGCTGTCTCACTCTGCTCCTGGCCCCTTCTGTTAGCATACAAGTACTGCTGAAGGAAACAGCCATGAACAACTATAGCTTTCAATTCCAAATTCAACAAAAATTTTCTGTGGCTTTGCATCATACCTGAAATCTCAACGCTCACTAATTTATTCCCTGGAGTTAAACATTGTCTTTATTCTTTGAATTCTACTTCAAAGAAAACAGAGTAGTAACAGTACATGTGGCTTGGATTTGAATCCCAGTTTTGTGGTTTAGTGGCTCTATGACTTTTACAGAGTTTCCTAATTTGTAATATATATATATATATATATATATATATATATATATACACACACACACACACATATGTATATATGTGTATAAATATATATATATATATGATAATATCTTCCTCCTAAAGTCATCATAAGGACAAAATGAAATTATATATGAGATATGTATGTAAGCATTTTGATATGGTACCTGGTCAATGACAATTTGTCAATACATTTTAGGTATATTTTAAGTTATAAAATCTCTAATAACATAATGACGATGATAGATGAAATAAAAAACAAAGATGTAATACAGAGAGTCAACATATCCAAAGACTTTTCTTGGAAAAAGATTAATAAAATAACCAAACCTAGGGGGAAATTGATCAAAAAAGCTAGAGGAAGAACACACAATAAATGCTAGAAATTAAAGAGGGATATAACTGTGGATACAGAATAGATTAAAATTTAATAAGAGAATACTGTTAATAATTAATTCCAATAAATCTGAAAACTGAGACAAAATAGATATATTTCTAGAAAAATACTAAATTACCAAACTTGAGAAGAAGTTGGAAGTTAGACTATTCCTATAACTATTAAAGAGATTGAATCAGTAGTTTCAAATCTCATAACAGGTCCAGATAATTTTATAAATGAGTTATACCGAAGTTTCAGGGAACTAATAACACCTGTCTTATTCAACCTAGAGAATAGAGAAAGAGGTAATACTCCCCCAACTCATTTTATAAGATGACTATAACTTTGATATCAGAACCAGCAAGAAGATGAAAAAATAAAACTGCAGAATAATCTCATTAATAAACATAGATTCAATAATCTTACCTGAACCAAACAGTAGAAACCAAGCCCATCAAAACAGAAAAATATGTATAAAATATGTTTATCCAAGAGATAAAGGATTAGAAAAATTTTAAATCTATTACTATAATTTAACAAATTAATATATTTTAAGAAAAATCATATGGTCATCTTAATAGATGCAGATAAAGTGGTTGATAAAATCTGACAACCTTAGCAAAACAAGAATTGAAGGAATCTTCCTTAACTTAATACAGTGTGCCTGATAGAAACATATAGAAAGCATGGTGGTAACGGTAAAAAGTTAAAAGTGTTTCTTTTAAGTTCAGGAATAAAGTGAAGGTACCTATCATTACTAGTTTCAGTCAACAATGTCCTAGAGATCTAGCTGAACACTATGGCAAGAGAAAAGATGTGATTATATGGAAAGGAAGTT
Source organism: Panthera uncia (assembly GCF_023721935.1). Taxonomy (NCBI): domain Eukaryota; kingdom Metazoa; phylum Chordata; class Mammalia; order Carnivora; family Felidae; genus Panthera; species Panthera uncia. Next base: position 89,464,582 of record NW_026057582.1, read on the forward strand.
TATTAGTCTGCTCAGGCTGCTATAACAACATATCATAAACTGGGTGGCTTCAACAACAGACCAATGTACTGGCCTATTCGGTTCCTGGTGATGTCTCACTTCCTGGCTTGCAAACAGCCATCATCCTGCTGCCTCTTCACATGGCAGAGAGAAAGCAAGCCCTCTGGTCAGTCCTTACACGGGTACTAATCCCATTGTGAGGACCCCACCCTCATGACCTCATCTAGACCCAATTATCTCCCAAAGACCCCACCCCCAAATATTATACACTGGGGGTTAGGGTTTCAACATATGAATTGGGGATGGGGGACAACAATTTAGTCCATAATAAAAAAAAATACAAAAATGTCTGCAAATGATAGATCCATTTTTGATGGATCTATAGTCAAATACTGCCAATAACTGTGATTAGCAAAATGACTAAAATAGGATTAATATACAAAAATTGTTCACATTTTCTTCTACCAGACACAAACCAACTATAAATATTTTGAAATATAGAACTTACAGTAGCAATAAAAAAAACATAGGTTATCTAAGAATAAATCTTAGAAAGTATGGGTAAAAATTCATAGAGAAAATTGGAAAACTTTTAAAAAATAACATTAAAGAAGACTTAAATAAAGGGAGAGAAGACAAATGACCAGCCACGCAGAATAGAGTGCCCAGGACACAGGAGAACTTACATATATGACAAAGTGGCACCATAAATCAGTGTGGAAAGAATGTATTATTTAGTAGATAGTGCTAGAAAAACTGACTTACTATAGGAAAACAATGAATGTGGATCCTGTATAATAGTTATAAAGGTGAACTATAGATGGATTAAAAATCTAACTAAAAACTACACTATAAAATTCTTAAATGGAAACACAGGAAAATAGCTTTATGATTTAGTACATTGGTTTTATATTGCTGTTATAACAAATTACCACAAACTGAGTGGCTGAAACAATTCAAATTTATTGTCAAAAGTTTTAAAAACTAAGGTTCCAGCAGGACTGGCTTCCTTCTGAAGGCTCTAGAAAAGAACCCTGTTTCTTGTCTCTTCCAGCTTCTAGAGGCAACATGAATTCCTTGGCTTGTGGCCCCTTCTTTCATCATCAAAGCCAACAGCATAGTACCTTCAAATCTCTCTCCCTGACCTCTGCTTCTGCCATTACATCTCCTTCTTTAACTCTTAATCTCCTGCTTCCCTCTCCCTTTATAAGAACCCTGTGATTACAGTGGGCCCACCCACATAATCAAACATCTTCTTCCCATGGCAAGATTTTTAACTTAATCACATCTGCAAAGTCTCTTTTTCCATGTAAAGTAATCTATTCATACATTCTGGGGATTAAGATAGAGATATCTTTGGGATCATTATTCTGTCCACCACACTGAGGAATAGGAAAGGACTTCCTGGCAATATTTCAATAAGTCAAACCATAAGGAAAAATAGGATTGATTTGATTATATCACAGCAAAGAACTCCTGAAAGAAATTGAAGAAGACATGAATCACTGGAAACTTATTGAATGCTCATGGACTGGAAGAACTAATATTGTTGCAAAGTCCATTCCACCCATAGTGATCTAAAGATTCAAAGCAATCCCTATGAAAATTCCAATAGCATTTTTCATAAAAATAGAATGAACAATCGTAAAATTTGTATGGAACCACAAAAGACCCCAAATGTTGACTATATGCATACTCTGTGACACAGCACCCCTGCCTCTGAGTGAGTAACACCCGCAAAGAAATTCGCCTACACCCACCTGCATGAAGTTGCTCATGGTACCATTATTTGTGTGTAAGGAGGGCAGAATGAGTTGAAGTTAATCTGTATACTGATAACTTGGGGAGTGAACAGGCAAAATAAGGTAGTTTCATGTGTTGGATTCTATGCAGCAGTTAGCAAGAACTGCCTTCTAACAAGAAATGCCTAGACATTTAACATATAAACACTTAAGTGTATCTGAAAAACAGGACTAAGAAGGAAAACATTATAAATAATATTATACAATAACATTTACAGAAACTAGAATACATGCAAAAGCATATGCTATAAAAACATATACATACCAAAAAATCCACAAGAAACAAATTAAAATGTTTGCCTATGATGGGGAAAATGGGGAAGGGAAGGAGGGAGAAAGAAAAGGTGGGAGGGAGAGAGGGAGGAAGGAAGGGAAGAAGGAAAGGAGGAAAGGAAAGGAGAGAGGAAGGAGGGGCAGAGGAATGAAGGAAGCATTTTCTAGGATTCAAACACTCAATATTGTAATACTTAGACTCTCTCCAAATTGAGTTACAGATTGGATAAAAATTTTTTTTTAATTTTTTTTAACGTTTATTTATTTTTGAGACAGAGAGAGACAGAGCATGAACGGGGGAGGGTCAGAGAGAGGGAGACACAGAATCGGAAACAGGCTCCAGGCTCCGAGCTGTCAGCACAGAGCCCGACGCGGGGCTCGAACTGACAGACCGCGAGATCGTGATCTGAGCCGAAGTCGGCCGCTTAACCGAATGAGCCACCCAGGCGCCCCATTGATTGGATAAAATTCTAATAGAAATTCTTACAGGGTTTCTAGTGAAACATGACAAGTTGATTCTAAAATTTACGTTGAAGAACAAAAGGTTGAGAATAGTCACTATATTCCTAGGGAAGAATAATAAGGCAAGGAGATGACAAAAATCAAGACTTACTGCAAAGCTTTAATAGTTAAGAATGTGATCTTGGCACAGGTAGCAAACAGACCCATGGAATATAATATAGAACCCTGAGTGGAGTATAGTATAGATCCCCATGTATATGGAAATCTGAACTATAACAGAAGTGGGATGGAGGGTATATGCACCACACGGTAAATAGTAATGCGGTAAGGCACTTGGTTATCCATTTTTTAAAAAATGGATTCCTTCCTATGCCACACATAAAAACTAGTTACAAATGTAGTAAAAGCTTAAGTGTGAAAACAAAACTTGAAAAATTTTAGAAGACAAAATAGAGTATATTTATGATCTTGATGTAGGGCATGATTCCTCAAACAAGATGAACAAGGTAACTATAACTTAAAAAACTGGTAATTCTGACTGTGTTAAAAATAAAAACATCTGTTTATCAAAGGGTTTTATACAGAAAGTTAAAAAAAATTATCAATAACTAAAGAACAAAAAAATCCTAGAGCAAAATAGCCAAAAGACATAATTTTTAAAAAGAGAGTATGAATGGCCAATAAACATATGGAAAGGTGTTCAGGCTTATCAGTATTCAGAGAAGCACAAATTAAAATCCTAACAATGTACTATTTCATACACATCAAATTGGCACGCATTCTAAAGTCTGGAAGCACCAAATGTCGGTAAGGATGTAGAACAGCCTGAACTTTCATGTATTGCTGGTGGGAACGTACATTTTGCACAACCCCTTTGGAAAGCAATTTGGCATTCGGCGGTAAAAAAGATGGTGGCCTACCCCATGACACTACTCTCTCACACATATTGTGTTGCCTAGAGAAACATACACATGTGTACACGAGGAGTCAGGGAAGAGAATGTTCACAGAAGCACAGCCTCTGTGAGCCAAGAAATCAGAGTACGATGTTCACAAATGATAGAACGGGTAATACAGTGGGATGCAGTCATAACATAAAATGGTGGGAATGAATGAACTACATTCATTCATTCATTCATTCCTACACCTTCAACATATGCTATATAGATTGGCATGAATGAATCTCACAGTATTATTGAGTGGAAAAAGCAAGGTGCAGGCAACCACATTAAGTATCTATTTATGTAAATTCTTAAAACACATGCACGTAACAATGCTTGTTCAGGGATACTTGTATATGTAACCAAGTACAAGGAAATGAAAGAGAACTGTAAACATCGGAAAGAATGAATAAGAATTCAACTGGGATACATCAAAGGTATAGAGAAAATTCTATTTTTTTCTTTTATTTCTTAAGCAGCATATTTTGAAAAAAAAATTTTTTTGTAACGTTTATTTATTTTTGAGACAGAGAGAGACAGCGCATGAACGGGGGAGGGGCAGAGAGAGAGGGAGACACAGAATCAGAAGCAGGCTCCAGGCTCTGAGCCATCAGCCCAGAGCCCGATGCGGGGCTCGAACTCACGGACCGTGAGATCGTGACCTGAGCTGAAGTCGGACGCTTAACCGACTGAGCCACCCAGGCGCCCCATTAAGCAGCATATTTTGATGTGATGTACATGGGTGTTGATTTTTTGCTATGTATTATATACATATATAGACATAGAATTACGTAAATATGTTATGTTCATTCACATATTTATATTCATTATATTCACTGTGTAGTATGTTTGTACTATTTCATAGTAAAACTACAAAGAAAGAAAGAAAAAAGTGAAGGTCCCTGCTAGCATATAAAAGGTTTCCAATATATACGTCATGACAATTGATGTTCAGGCTCTATTTCTTCTCTGAGACTAGAAGTCACCTTACCCTGTGGCTTTATGCTGAAATAATTCAAAAAAGCCTGTGGCTGGGAATATACACACTTATATGGGTCCAGAAACACACACACACACACACACACACACACACACTCACACACACACACACTCACACAGTGCAGCTACAATGGTCACAACTGTCTTTCCCCCATCTAGGTCCACGGCCGAGACTAGCAAATTAGCAGTCCTCCATCATGAACGGAAGAACAAAGCCGGCCGAAATGCTGGCCATGTAGATTTCCTTCTAGACTTGAAGGAGGAGAAGGCTTGGGTACTAGGAAGGGAAACTTGGCAGAGCCTAAGGGGTTTTCATGCAGGAGGGAGCTGTTTGAAGAGGCCTAGGGAATGTTGGCCTGTGGGGAAGGCATGTGTGGAGTTGACCTTCTGACCAGTATCAGGCGTATCAAATGCACTCACCATTCTGAGATTCTTTTTTCCCCTTGACTGTTGCTAAAAATGGAATCAGCTGCAAACAGTATGTGACTGTGTATGGTAATTTACGTAAAGCTTGTCAAGTGTAACATTTTGCTGGAAACATGGTAGGGTCTGGGATCAAAATATTATTTTTAAGATGAAATGGAGTAGCATTCTGGCAAAGCCAGTGCAACCTCAGAAGAGTATCTGACCCTTTCAAAACTTTGCTTTCTCCCAAGATACCTCTCCAAACCCTGGCAGTGGCTGGGCATGCCTTTCCAGTAGCTGGCTGTGCTGGAGGTAAAAACACGTCACTCACTTTGTGTACAGTCCCAGGTGACCACCTCTTACTAACACGTCAGTCCCAAAGCAGAGTGCAGTGAAATTCAGGAGAACTGGGTAGATTTTTAAAGCAGTTACAGCTTGTGAAGTCACCATGTTCTTTCTATAACTTTTTTTCTTGTGAATTGAGACCACATGGCAGAACAAGTTACATTTAGACCTTTGACTAAAACATAATCTTTGACATGATGTGTCTGCCTTTGGTTCACAGTAAGTCTATCTCTGCTCACAAATACACTTAACTTTAGATGTTTTAAATTATAGGAACTGGAAAACCTAGGAGTACTGCCCATCAGACGTAATAAATTTGTATGAACTCTAAGAACTGAGAAGCTTTTAAAGAAAGAAGAGTTCCTTGGGTTTTCTCCTAATCAGTCAAGTATGTCACCGGATGTAATAAAATTATACCACATTGTGTTTTATTTTGTCACAATGAAGACTGACCTTGAGGGACATGCCGTGATGTGCCTAAGTAATGGGATTAGCTTGAGTGGAATCTGTATTTAATGTCAACCTGGTGAATGGGTAGCATGGCTTGGATCTCCAGGTGCCTTGATGGCCCAATCTGTTTGGGCTGCTGTAACAAAATACCACAGACTGGGTAGCTTATAAGCAACATACATTTGTTTCTCACAGTTCTGAAGTCTGAAAGTCCAAGATCGGGATGCCGGCATGGTTGAGTGAAGGCTCTCCTCTGGATTCATTTGCTGAATCCTCACATGTTGGAAGAGAGGAAAGCTAGCTTTCCAGGGGCTCTTTGTGAGAACATTCATCCCACTCATAAGGGCTCCACTCTGACCAAGTCACCTCCCCAAATTCCCCACCTTCTAACACCCTCACCTGGGGCATTAGGTTTTCAACATACGAACTTCAGGGAGACACAAACATTTAGCCCATAGCCCTTGGGTTACTTCTCCAACCTCTGATTGGTTCCCCTGGATGCAGTAGTACAAAATAGGGAATATTTGAAAAGTAAGAAAAAGAAGAAAGAAAAGGTGGAAAGAAAAAACTACACGTTCTTATGCTATATGTATGCATTACTGATGTCTGACCATAAAAGGGGAGGAAGGAGAGAGAAGAGAAAGAAGAAAGATGGAGAGAAAGAGAAGACCAAGATCAAGGGAGAGAAGGAGAGTATGAAGCAGGAAAAAAAGCAGCTGAAAGAAACAGGACAGGAGAAATCAGAGGTGAAGCACCTATTTAACACCTCAAACTGAGCAAGTTCCCCGCAAGGCTCAGGAGGCTCCCCGTGACACCGCCTCCTCCCCTTGGTAGAAGCATCAAATCAAAGGTTTTACTGCAAAGTATTTTTACTTGTTTTGTCCCTAAGAGAAAGTGCTCTATTAGATTAACAAGTAATTTGAGCTTGGAGCCTGCCTGGACTAGTCTAATTAAGATCTAGTTCCCAGCAAGTAAGGCCAAGGTGCACTGTATTCTGAGCCCACATGCTCCTGCTTGACCGTCTGACCTGTTCAGCAATGCTCAGAGTGACACAAAATAGACAGCTCACAATCAAGGTTTGCAAAAACAGAATTTAATCTGGAAGATATGGGTTTTTTTCCCACTGAGTTTTGTTTATTTAACTTAAACACATGCATGTGTGTACACACACACACACACACACACACAGGGCTTGAAACTAAGGCTTTTCAAGTAATTAAGCAGAGGCGTATTATACATCATTGTGTCTTTCCATAGCACAATAACATACCAGTGTTTTCAGGCCAATTGTGATGTCCCCTCAATGATTTCTGTAAACAAGACCATCCCTCCACATAATCACTGTCTAGTTGACTTTGGTGCCCCATCTTCTCTTGTGTCAGCAGCCCTGAATGACAATGTCACTCTTTCTTATGGTTCTAAGGACACTCAGATAGGGAGTCTGTTATTTACTTGCTCAACAAAAAGAAAAGCTCATTTCAAAAGCACACAGTGAAGGGGAGCTGGGCTGTACTAGCTAAATCCTACTTTTGTATTTTGTGAGTCTTATTGAGGATTTGCATACTCAAAAAGGAAAATTGAGAGACACTCACTCTGCTTCATGTTATTTCCTATCCTATCACCGCCCAGTTTGAACTTCTGGAATGTTCCTCTTAATTTTTAAAGTTTTGCCATGCCCACAGGGGTACAACCTTAGCAATGTCACCAAAATGAAATGGTGGGGGATAGATAATGTCTTTTACAAGTGATATTGGAAAGGAGAAAAAGATTCATAGTTCCATAGCTAAAAATCTAACATTTGTTTAATAGTAAATTATTTACTATTAGATTTTTAGAACATTATTAGGTTGTTACTGAAAGGGATACATGCAGGGGCACCTGGGTGGCTCAGTTGGTTGAGTGTCCGACTTCAGCTCAGGTCATCAGTTCAGGGTTTGTAAGTTCAAGCCCCATGTTGAGCTCATTACTGTCAGTGTGGAGCCTGCTTTGGATCCTCTGTCACCCTCTCTCTTTCTGCCCCTTCCCTGCTTGTGCTCTCTCTCTCTCTCAGAAAAAAGGGGGGGGGTTGCATGCAGAGTATAGCTTTATTTCTCTCACTCTTATATGGTGCCAATCACTGTGTACACAGCTTTACACATTATCTCTTATAGTCTTCATTACAAACCTGAGAGGCAAGGATCATTATCCCCATTTTACAGATGAATAACCTGAAGCTTAAAAAGTGAAGTGATTTGCCAAAGTCATTGGCCAGTCAGTGGAAGAACAGGGGTTCAAACTCTGGCTGATGGACTCTAAAACAAGGACCTCTCCTCTCCCTGACCCATGTCTTGGATTAGACTGTCTGCATTCAAATCCTGGCTCAGCTATGCTGTATGCATGCATTACTGATGTATGACCATGAGCTGGTCACTAACCTCTTTGTCATGATATGCAAATAATAATAGGAGCTACCAGCATAGAGTTGCAAGAGTCACATGAAATGATACAAGTTAAGTGCTTAGAACAGTGCACTTAACCATGTGCATGATAAGCTCCCATAATGTAGCTATTGTTAAAAATGCTTATAATTAATAGATATAATCACCCTTCATTGTATGGCATTTGTTCCTTTATCCTGGTTCTAACAGTTCTATTGTACATGTGCCTTTTATTGAAAACTTACTCAAATCTGTTTTGGAAGCAAAATGGGTATAAGTAACAAATGCATGAATTAATCTCAAATTTTGTTTCACTGAAGGGACAGTTGTAGACATCTTTCCCCTGTCCCCTTTCAGGGGACCTGAGTAGGAACTGTCCATCCACATGAGGACACCATCTGGTGGTACTGAAACAGTGCCCTTACTACATCCCATCACCAGAAAGATGGACAACAGATGATTAGTGAAAATAAAATTTTAGTTGGAAACTATTCGGGAAGGGTTCTATTTTCACATATGGACGCAGCCTGACTGGAGCTGGGGAGATCTTCTCTTTTTGGTTCCTTTTCAAGGTCTTGAGAGGAGCTCTGAAAAATATCTCAGGCCATCTGGCCTGTTTTATCATAATTGTGACTCCTAAAAGTAAATGTGGTCAGATAAGATATTTGGAATAAAAGAAACTGATGAAACTCTTACAACTTCATGGGGCTGGTCTGAGTCCCAATCACTTATTCACTTACTTTTTCTCTTTATTCTCCTAATCAGCAATTCTGAAGCATCTATTATGTACAAAGAAGTGTGAGGATGTAGGAAATTCAAAGATGAACCTGTTGCTAGTGACCATGTATTGAATCTCTGTTTATTTAGCACACTGTGAGGAACAGAAAACCCTACTCAAACTAGCTTAGGCAAAATAAAAAATTTATGGGGCAGGGGGGCACGGTGCCTGGATGGCTCAGTCTGTTAAGCATCCAACCCTTAAAGCTCAGGTCATGATTTCATGGTTTGTGAGTTCAAGCCCCAGGTCAGGCTCCGTGCTGGCAGTGCAGAGCCTGCTTGGGACTCTCTCTTCCTGTCTCTTTCTCTGCCCCTTTTCTGCTCTCTCTACCTCTCAAAATGAAAAAATAAACTTTAAAAAATTATTAATTTTTTTTAAAAAAATTATGAGAACATGTAAATAAAACATTTGGGGCAGATCTTAGCCTTAAGTGGGGCTTGATCTGGGTCCTCGAGTGATGTCATCAGGATACTTCCTCTCTGCCTCTCAGCTCTGCTTCTCTCCTTCCCTCCACAATGGCTCTGGAGTCTACAGCCTCCAATTTACCCCCTCATGGCTTCAAGGCTGCAGTGGCAGAGAGGACACGCCTCTTTGTCACTTGCTCCAGCAAAGTTTCAGGATTCACTCTGAATAGGGCTGCACCACATAGGGCCTGACACCACATCCCACACCCATTTCTGGCTCGTAGGTCCTGGTGCATTTGTCCTCCCCTGGAGTCTGGAATAAGATTCACCTGAAGCTCATAGATCATGATGGACAAGGATGGTGCCCAGGGGAAGAACAAGATATTATAATGAGAAAAAGAGAAATGCAGGGGAAAAAACAATAGATGTCCATTATGATTCGATGGCAGAGAAAGCTCTGCCAAACACATTCTCCTCTAATTTTTAGTTGGGCTCAAGGCCACATAGACTAAAAGAAACAAGCTTGAAGTTCCCTTGAAGATAGGTTGGCTACAGGGCTAAGTTATGGGGTGTTAGCAGAAGGGTAGGTGGAAGTTTCCAGGCCACCTTCCTTAAAAGACAGGACAGCTTTGCCTTGCCTTTACACCTTTCATCCTCATCCCCCCTCCTTTAGTGTCTGGCTGCATTCTGGATAAGAGGCAGATGGCCATACCCTAGGGCCAGCTCGAAGAAGCCAAAACTGCCAAGGCCAGAATTCAAGCAGTGATTGAGTCCAATGCTCTTTCCACAGAGCCATCTTATCAAGATCTGTACACAAAAGCTTCTTTAGTAAAAGACCTAAGACAAGTGGACAAAGAGCCATCAGAGTAAAATCTGAGCAGGATCACAGCTCAATATTGACTTTGTGAACTTTGGAGTGAGAAGCTTCCCTACTTACTAAGTGTAATTATGGGCAAGTAAATCAACCTTTCTAAGCCCCCATTTCACATCTATAAAGTGAATAATGGTATTTCAAAGATTGAATGAAATAAGAAATGTAAAGTGCCTGGAACAGTCCTTGACACAAATATTGTGGCCACCCTCTGCCTTCATCACCTCCTCCTCCTCCAAGTTAGAATATGATAAGTACCAGAACAAAAAGCACTCAGTGTTTTAGTGAGACAAGATAGTTTGAGTGAAATATTAAGAATAATGACATTTCTGTTTTTTAGATAATCAGGTCCTACCCCTATTTCTAGGGAATTAGTCCTAAAAATCTGCACTGAAAACAGAACCTTTGTCGGGGCGCTTGTGTGGCTCAGTCGGTTAAGCAACCAACCTCAGCTCAGGTCATGTCTTGCAGTTTGTGAGTTTGAGCCCTGTGTCAGACTCTGTGCTGACAGCTCAGAGCCTGGAGTCTGCTTCAGATTCTGTGTCTCCCTCTCTCTCTGCACTGTCTCCCACCATTTGCTCTCTCTCTCCCTCTCAAAAATATATAAACATTAAAAAAAACCTGAATCATTGTTGATTCTTCTTCAGGTGAACCATGGACCATATTTTGAGAAACACTTAATTAGGAGATAACATTGGAGTAATGGGTGGAAGGAAGGACAGAAAACAAGAGAGAAAATACAGACCAAAGGTGAGTACTGGAAAGCTCTACATGCTGAGCTACAAAATTGAACTCAATAGTTCATGGAGCCATTTCATGTTTTTAAATAGAGCTTGTAATCCAATCTTTGATTTTGGAAATATAATCTGGTAATTGTGTGTTGGAAGGTTCGAAGGAAGGTAACTGAATTAGGCACCTCATGTATGATTGTCGCAAGGCTAGGTAACAGAAGAAACTAACTAAAATTGGTAAGTTTTTAAAAATGTTGTTTGGAAAGTGAATGATGATAAACTTGGGCTCAAATGTGGTCTGCTTAAGATGCCATCAGGACACATAAGCCAGTGAAAAGGCATATCTATAGTTGTTAAAGGAGAAGTCAATAAAATCTATTCATCCCCAAGTTTGGGAATTTTTCCTTTTTAAAATGATGACTATGATGATGATGATGATGATGATGATGGAAGCAACAACAAATATAATAATTGGGGCAAAAAGTGACTATGGTTAACTCTACTTAGCACATTCAACTACTTTGGGGTCACACGGTCGGTTTGAACTTGAACTGTCATCACTCAGCACGTACGTGAGCTGCCTTCAAGCTGTTGAAGAGCAGAGCAAAGTGGAATGTGTGTAACCCAATCCCACCAGTGGAGCCAACCCACAGAGAGCATACAGTTGCCTATAGCTGAGACCACATGCCTGAGCTTGTAACTCAATAATATTGTCAAAGTAATTGGCCACAGGTGGTCCACAGTTGGGTGAACAGCTGAGCCTGTTCACTATTTTTGAGGTCGTCTTAATAAGTTGCTCAAAGTTGGGTGTGTATGATCTCTCTACTGCAGTGGTTCTCACCTAGGAGCAACTTTGCCCCTCAGGGAACATTTGGCAATAGCTGAAGACCTATTTTATCGCCATGACTAGAGGAGATGTTGCTACTGGCATCTATAGGGCAGAGGCCAGAGATGTTGCTGAACAGCTTACAATGCTTAGGATAGTCCCCACATAACAAATAATTGCTCATCCCAAAATGTCAATAGAGCCAAAGTGGAGAAACCATGCTCTCTTAAAGCACAGACATGGGCTCTGTGTCTTCCTGTAATTTATCTTGTTTAACAGAACACAATGGCTGTGTGATGATCAGCAACCAAAATGAAGAAGACCTATCCCAGCCATGAACTTGGAAAATGTATTAATGGTCCTGAACTTGGCAACAGAAAAATGTATTTAACCTCATTCATGTGTGTGTGTGTGTGTGTGTGTGTGTGTGTGTGAGAGAGAGAGAGAGAGAGAGAGAGAGAAGAGAAGAGAAGAGAAGAGGAGTCTTTGTGAAAAAAAATTTGCAAGCAGAGACCGCAATCTAAATCTGAACGAAGAAAATCATTTAATGTTAAGCCCCAGCAGCACATGCACAGCAATGTCAGGATAGTGAATGATTGGGATGAATCTAATCCAATAACCTCCCATAAAATGCATATGAACTGTGTGCAAAAGGCAGAATCCCCCCTCCTCCTCAACACTAATGAATAAGAAACAACTATGCAAATTCAGTCCTTCACAAAAATTCATCCTGTAATTTTCTACAGATTAGCAGTGATCACAGGAATAAGGTAACAAGAATATTGAAAGAGCAGAGAAGAAATGACTCTTACCAGAAGCAATCAGTGCTGACAGCACTTGGTCTCTAAGGTAGGCATTGGGAGCTTCCTGATGGGTCACATAGTATCTGCCCAGTGGGTGGTGCTGGAGTAGCCAAGCAGGTAGGGCTCAACAGGACACAAAATAATAGGAATGGTAGGCTGTAGGATAATCCTGTTGTAGTCTGACCCCAGGAAGTCTGTAGATAGAAAGGCTCTGGAACTATGGTTTGGAAAGAGCAGACAGATAAACAAGTCTGGAGGCAATGTGATGGGATTATGAAGAAAAAACATTGTTCTTCCCACTTTACATTGGTCCCCTTCCCACCAATCTTACCCCTTAATGCTGCGTCAAGAAAATGACCCTACCTTCCTTGAAAGCTGGCTAGAATAGTCCTGAAAAGACTATAGAAGCTATCACCTCTAGAATCTGTCACTTTGGGATTGGTAACAATGGGTGAGGAAGATTTTCTTAAGAAATTCAGACTGAGGGGACGCCTGGGTGGCTCAGTTGGTTAAGTGTTCAACTTCGGCTCAAGTCATGATCTCACGGTTCATGAGTTCAAGCTCCTTGTCAGGCTCTGTGCTGACAACTCAGAGCCTGGACCCTGCTTCAAATTCTGTGTCTCCCTCTCTCTCTGCCCCTTCATCACTTGCTTTCTCTCTCTCTCTCAAAAATGAATAAACATTAAAAAAAGTTTTTTTAAAAAAGTTCAGACTGAGGTTGCCAGTGAATTTTCCTTTACAAAAGAAACATTGGCTTCTCCTAGGACATCTTCTGCTCTTCTCATTGCTGTGATTTCAGGGTGCTTTCCTGTCCACTGCCTTGACATCTGTATTAGCTTCCTATGGCTGCTGCCATAACAAATTACTACAAACGTAGTGGCTTAAAATAACACAAATTTATTATCTTGCAGTTCTGGAGGTGAGAAGTCCAACATGGGTCTCTCTGGGCTAAAATCAAGGTGTCAACAGAACTGCATTCCCTCTGGAGGATCTATAGGAGAATCTGTTTCCTTGCTTTTCCCAAGTTCCAGAGGTCACCTGCATTCTTACTCATGCCCCTTTCCATCTTTAAAGCTAGCAGTGGCCAGTTGAGTTTTTCTCACATGGCATCTCTTTGACAGTGACTCTTTTGCCTCCTTTCATTTTTTTTTTTTTAACGTTTATTTATTTTTGAGACAGAGAGAGACAGAGCATGAACCGGGGAGGGGCAGAGAGAGAGGGAGACACAGAATCGGAAGCAGGCTCCAGGCTCTGAGCCATCAGCCCAGAGCCCGACGCGGAGCTCGAACTCACGGACCGCGAGATCGTGACCTGAGCTGAAGTCGGACGCTTAACCGACTGAGCCACCCAGGCGCCCCTAATTTTTTAAGAACACTTGTGATTACATTGAGTCCAAACAAATAATCCAAGATAACATTCTAACATTCCTATTTTAAGGTCACCTGATCACCAACACAAATTCCATCTGCAGACCTTAATTCTGCCCCCACCATGTATATATATATAATATATATATATATATATATATATATTATATATATATATATGTAAATATGTCATATTTATATGTATATATATAAATAATATATATGGGTGTGTATATATTTATACATTCATTTATTTTTGTATGTTAAAATGTAGACATTTTTGGAGGGTCCATTATTCTATTAACCACAGGTTCCCTGTTTGACCTCTCCTTTGCAATTTTGGGTTGGCAGCTGACTGAGGGCATGTGCAGTGCCAATAGCTGTCTATAAATAAATATGTGCTAAATGAATAAATTAAGCATTGGGTGGGGAAATGAAGTGTGAATATTCATCTTCCTGACTCAGCTTTATAAATCCTGAAGATAAATGTAATTACTAGAGGCTCTAAATTCTCACCCATACCACTGACAAAAACCCTTCAGAGACCCTGTGTCCCATCCTGTGGACAGCTTAGCCATGTTTCCAGCTTCACTTCTGAACTTTGTGACTCTGCCTCTTGGCCTTTTCCGGATCTAGTAGTTTGCAGCCCAAATGGGCAAGATGGCTTTCCCAGCTTCCCCACATAATCAAGACTCAATTATGCAAACCTTGTCCTCCCACAGCTCTACCCTTTATCCATTTGTATGGTTTTAATCACCTTGATTCAGGGTGTTTCTTAAAAAAAAATCCCATGAATTTATTCTAATTAACCTCTTTTCCATTCATTCCAATGTTTGGGCTTAGGAGTAGTGACTTGAATGAGGTTGGCAGGTCACTGTAGACTTTTTATTTACTAGACTCCTTTGGAAAGTATTGAGCCATTCTGGACTCAGATTTATTTTCCTATTAAGTTGTAGGAAATTCTGACAGCTGCAAAAATAATTATGATGCTAAAATAGAACATAAATACATGTGTAGAGAAAAACATTTTATCCTTCCTCAATTAAAAGAAATGATTTGCCCTTTCATACTAGAGGCTCTTAAAGACATCTTTAACTCTCTGTGTTCTGCAGGGGACAATTTGATCAATGGAGATTTTGCTGGAAGCATGCACTCCCAAGCTTGTTTTATTCACTAGTCATTTATGTCCAAAACTACCTCATTTAGGTAACTGGTTTATGGATGTTAATTTTTAATATTAGTGTAAGTAAAATACATACCACAAATACTGTACTTATTTGCCTAATTCTATGATTCACCCCCTTTCTCTGAAATGTTTGCTTTAAAACAGAGGGAATATGTAAACATCTGGCTACAAGCTGTGACAGTCATTAATCTTAATACGTTTCACACCCCCATTCATTAAAGAATTGCAGTTGGCCCAAAGTTACCAAAAATCAGTGACGATGTTAATTGGAAGTTACATATTCCCACACCTTCCTTTCTCAGTTCCCACCCCGCGTATCAGCATCCACCTCCCAGCAGTGATATTGATTGTGGGTAGTAACAGCGCCACTGATTCGGCTTGAGCCTTTTCTGGAGATCAAGCCTTCTATGATACCTTGAGCATATTTTCACTGAATTCCCTACATTCATAGGAGGAATGTATTATTGTCCCATTTTATAGACAAGGAAACTAGAGCTTAGAGACAATAGGTAATTTGCTGTCATACCACTGAAAAGTGGCAGACTAGAAACTTAATATTTTTTTTTGAGAGAGAGAGGAGAGGAGAGGAGTAGAGAGAGAAAGACAGAGAGAATCTTAAGCAGTCTCCACACACCTAGTGGAGCCCAATGCAGGGCTTGATCTCATGACTGTGAGATCATGACCTGAGCCGAAATCAAGAGTCAGAAGCATCACTGACTGAGCCACCCAAGCACCCCTAGAAATTTAACATTGTAGAAATGAGTGACCACAAAACCCAGATTCTTAACCTCTTTTCTAATTCTTAAAGATATGTTTACCCGTCTTAAATTAAAATAAGAAACGAATAAAGATTATAATAGGAATTATTTTTCATAATGGAATGGGAAAATATTTTTGTGGGATAAAATTTTTAAACATTATTTTAAAATGTCCTTTACGTTATTCCCTGCTTTGTAGTATTATCTATAGCCTTTTTGCTATTAGAATGGCTAGTTAGGACATGCCCCATGTGATTTGCCTTCATCTTGGACTTTCCAACTCAATGCCCTCACTTCACAGTGCTGTTCTGTGCTGATTAAACCTGTACTTACATTATTGGGGGATGGGAGCTCCCTATACATTTTTTAGTGGTTCCCATCTATCACTGGTGGCAGTATTCAGTTCTAGCTCTTTGCTCTCTGGCCTGCTCGCAGCACACTTCCTGCTTCTTACAAACCTGTACCCCATTTCCAGGCTTCTTTGCCATCCCATTTTCTCCTACATTTTCTTTTCATTTGTCTACTTGCATCCCATCTTTTATGGTCAAGTCCCAGTTAGCTGTTACTCTCTGTTCTCTCTTGTCTTAATTCAGCAGACATCCGTTCAGGGCCTGTTGTATTTGCAACTCTATGTTCCACGTGCTGTGCTCCAATCTTTCTTCTTTCTTTTCTTCTATTTTTCTTACTTTTCTGTGGTTGCACTATTCTTTTTTAGTCAGGCCCCAATAAGTAGCAAGTAGGGGTAAGGGACCAGCTCATGTGTGTATATATGTATGGGGAGCAGGAATTGTGGTCCATGACTGCTTAGGCATTCACATGGCTTGTGGGTCACCCAAGGGCCCTCTCCATACCTCTGTCTTCTTCCTTCAAGTTCATAGTATACCTTTCAGAATGGGGTCCAGGATTATTGCCAACAAGACTCATTCCAACCCAGAATACTAAACCACTGTAATGTTCTCACAGACAACATCATCACTTAAAATCAAAGATGTTAATATTGGCAGGAAATCTAATGTGGGGAGTACCTTTTTTCCTCTCAACAAGAAAATCCACAGTATCTCATAAGGTAGAACAAATTTTATATAACTCTGTGCAGACCTTTCTTTCACAAACTTCCATAATAACTGACCATACCTTGTTCTGGGATTCTGTTATTTCATAAAAGAATTGCATTAAAAAATAATACTCTTTTTAAAAAATTTGTATTCATTTATTTTTAATTCCAGTATAATTAAAATTCAGTATATCAGTTTCAGATGTACAATACAGTGATTCAACAATTGTACCTATTACTCAGTGCTCATCAAGGTAAGTGTACTCTTAATCCCTTTTATCTATTTCATCCATCCCCCCCCACCCACCTTTCCTCTGGCAGCCACCAGTTTGTTCTCTATAAAAAATATTGCTCTTTCATAAAATGTAATGGCTCTAAAATGAGATGTTCTATTCATTCATTTATCCAACAGATATTTATTATGCCCCTTTTATGCACAAGACAAGGTGTTAGGCTTTATTGATAATACAGAAATATACGCCACCTACTTCACTATTTTCCTCGGAAGCATCCCTACTTATAAAACCCATTGAGAGGTAGATGGTCTAAGTGTTTGCCCAATATTACTGTAGATATTCCATTTGCTACTGGCTGGTCCTTTCTTCTTCACGTTTACCCTTTGGTTCAGAGTAATCTAAGTGGCCAGCTATTACTTGAAAGTGACTCTACTCCCATAAAGTGATTTCTTCCACAGAGCAAATTATGGTTTAGGAGACAGAGGATAGTAATACCTGTTCCTTTCTTAGGGGCCCAAATTATGGCTCTGCTATTCTTGTAGGAGTGGCAACTAATACAAAGCTTCCCTGGCACCTCCCAAAGCTGGCCCATAGAAGAAATGAAGGATGGATGAGCCCTTCAGGGTGTTCTCCAAGATTAGGAAAGGCATCATTTCAGAAAAATCAAAAAGGCCCTAACAATGCAGGAAGAAGAGACCTTTGTGAGACTAAATGGAGGTGGAATAGTTTGGAAAAAGCTACTGCACAAATAATTTTTTTTAATGTTTATTTCTGAGACAGAGAGAGACAGAGCATTAGCGGGGGAGGGCAGAGAGAGAGGGAGACAAAGAATCCGAAGCAGGCTCCAGGCTCTGAGCTGTCAGTACAGAGCCTAATGCGGGGCTCGAACTCACAAACCGTGAGATCATGACCTGAGCTGAAGTCAGTCACTCAACTGACTGAGCCACCCAGGCACCCTTGCACAAATAATTTGAAAAGCCTTCTTTCTCTCTGGTGAGTGGCCCACTCAGAGGACACTTGAGCCTGTTACAAACCCCGGGAAGGACCTATTGACTGCAGGTTGTAAGCACAGCTCCCCTGTGACCCAAGGGCCAAGACCTCTGGGAAAGATAAGAAGTCCTTCTCCCCAAATCTTCATCTTCATTGGCAACTACCATGCTCAGTAATTCTGAAAGCCAAAACAACTCTTCTTCCTCAGCTCAAGCACAGGGGTCCCCGTCTGCCCCCTTCATCTGAGCTGACCTTTCATTTTCCTGAACTCCTTCAGACCTCCTAATTTACCACTCACCAATACACAATTAAAAGTAGCCTTATTCTTCATCTCAAATACTTTTTGGGAATAAGTCAAAGTATTGTTTAATGTGTCATGTTGTCTGTTGTTTCATATGTGCTAATCTTCTTTCTCCAGATTAGTAACTCTTCGAAGGCAGAACAAATACTTTGCAAATCTCAAAAGCTGGTGTGAATCTTATTTCCTAAATTAAAATTTAGCTCATTATGGGTTTACAAATACCAGTTCATGTATGAGAAAAATTGGACAGAATATTCTTTTTTTTTTTTCAGACATAATATTCTACATTTGAAATGTCTCTGAATATCCGTGTGGTCACTATGCTCATGTTTCCTGGTGTCATATTCTTACATTGGAGCCAGCATATTGCTGGGGACTACAATGGTCTATTGGGGATGCAAACCATCTTAAAAAAATATCGTTCAGGGAATTTCTATTTTCCGGTTCCACAGTAAGGAGCTTAGAAGTCCCACTCCATCCTAACAATAAATAACAACTTTTCTTAGATCCATAAGAGAAGGGAGGACACAGGACAAAGCACTGCCCAAGATTGGAGAGACAGGTGAATACAGGAGTCATAGTTTACCAGAGCAGACTCATGAGTGGAGACTGCTTGGGAAACCTGTACCAGGTTAGAAAAATCTGAAATGTAATTGATGAATTGCTGAGGGTAGAGTATAGACAAGCCTGAAAGTTAAACATTTTAAAGAAACCAAGTCTTTTGTGAGTTTTACTTCTAGAAGCCTAATCAGGTTCTCACAGTAATTACAGAGAAAATTCCCCTCTTGCTTCTGGTAGGGCCAGGAGAAAAGGAACTATTTTAAAATATGCCAAAACAGTCTGTTCTTAACAAGGACAGCCCTCAGCAGAAACTAACTAGAACCTAATCTGCTGGGATATTATCAGAGCTTAACTCATCTGGGGGAAGGAAAATACCCAGCTCTGGCTCACTCTAGCCTTTCCTATGGGAGAAGGGAAATAATCAACTATGGTCTGCTCTGGCCATCTTGTCCTACCTAAAGAGAGAGGGAAAAAATAAAAACTAAGAAACAGTTGTGAAATTCACAGTCCAAGGGATCACTGAAAAAATTAGACTTAATCATAGGACTACAGACCGCTTCCTCTCTCCCCACACTTGACAACCACATTACTAAATGTCTATTTACAAAACCTCCTTTTACCTGATATTTCATACTTGACTATCAAGGAAAAGTTACAAGGCATACTAAAAGAAAAAAAATCCCACAATTTGAAGAGACAGAGCAAACACTGGAACCAGTACATGGCAAGAAAGTTGTGATTATCTTACTGGGAATTTAAAACAATTGGGAACTGAAAAGCATGCAAGAACAGATAGGCAATGTAAGTAGAGACATAAGAATTCTAGGAAAGAACCAAAAATAAATGCTAGAGATCAAAAATATTGTAACAGAAATGAAGAATATCTTTGATGAACTTATTAGTAAAATAGACATGGCTGAGGGAAGAATCTCTGAGCTCAAGGATATATCAATAAAACCTCCAGAACTGAAAAGCAAAGAGAACAAAGACTGACAAAACAAAAAAAAAAAAAAAAAAGAAAACAAAACAAAACAGAACAGTTCTGGAGAGTGGGAAGTCCAAAATAAAGGCATCAACATGGTCACATTCTGATGAGAATGCTGTTCCCTATTTCATAGCCAATGCCTTCTCACTATGTCCACACATGATGGAAAGGGCAAGGTATCTCTGTGGTATCTTCTTCTTATAAGAACACTAATCCCATTCATGAAACTTCCACCCTCATGACCTAAGCACCATCCAAAGATCCCACCTACAAAACCATCATCTTTGGGGATTTCAATATATGAATTTGTAGGGGACACAAACATTCAGACCATAGAAGAGATTAATTAGGAACAAAGGAGAGAGGACACTAATGACTAATATCAAAATGAAAGAGACACCACTACAGATTTTGTGGACATTAAAAGGATAATAAAGGAATATTACAAACAAATCTATGTCCACAGAATTTGATGGCAAATTTGACAACCTAGATGAAATAGACCAATTCTTTGAAAGACAATCTACCAAAATTCACACAAGAAGAAAGAGACCTTCTGAGTAGAATTACATTTATTAAGGAACTAAATATATAATTAATAACCTTTCAAAATAAAGAGCACCACCCAAATGGGTTCACAGGTGAATCTGACAAAACATTTAAAAAATAAATTATACTAATTTTCTTCAATCTGTTTCAGAGACTAGAAACAATGGGAATACCTCCTAACTTACTCTATGAGGCCAGCCTTACCCTAATACCAAAACGAGACAAAGACATTCCATTAAAAAAAAACAAAAAAACTACAGACTACTACTATATCTCATGAACATAGATATAAAAATGCTCAACTAAATATTAGCAAATTGAATACACAATATATAAAAAGAATCATACTACACAACCAAGTGGGATTTATCCCAGGTATGCAAGATTGATTCAACATTCAAAAATCAGTTAATGTTATTCATCATATCAACAAGCTATAAAAGAAAAATCACATGACGGGACCTTGGGTGACTCAGTTGGTTAAGCATCCAACTCTTGATTTCAGCTCTGATCATGATCTTGCGGTTCACAGGTTTGAGCCCTGCATTGGGCTGTCAGTGCAGAGCTTACTTGGGATTCTGTCTCCCTCTCTCTCTGTTCCTCCTCCACTTGCGCTTGCTCTCTCTCTCTCAAAAATAAATAAACATAAAAATAGGAAAAATCACGTGGCCATCTAAATAGATTGAAAAAAAAGCATTTGACAAAATCCAATCCACCAATTCATGATAAAAACTCTCAGTAAACTAGGAATTCTTCCACAATGTGACAACAATTATCTATCATTTACATCTACAGTTTACATAATATTTAATGGTAAGAAACTGAACGCTTTCCTGCTAAGATCAGCAACGAGACCAGGAGGTCTTCTCCCATCACTTCTTTTCCACTTCATACTGAAAATTCTTGCTAATGCAATAAGATAAGAAGAGGAAATAAAAGTATACAGATTGCAAAGAAAGAAAGAAAATTATCTTTGTTCACAGATGACATGGTTGTCTATGTGAAAAATTCAAATATTTGACAAAAAAACTTCTGAAACTAAACAGTGATTATGGCAAGGGCATATGGTTAATACACAAAAGTCATTTACTTTCTTAAATACCAGCAATGAACAAGTAAAATTTGAAATTCAAAACACAATGTCATTTATATTAACACCTCAAAAATTAAGTACTTAGGTCTAAATCTAGAAATATGTACAAGATCTGTATGAGGGAAGCTACAAAATTCTGAGGAACAAAATTAAAGAATTGAAGAAATGGAGAGGTATTTCATGTTCATGATTAGGAAGACTCCATATTGTCAAGTTATCAGTTCTTCCCAACCTGATCCACAGATTCAGTGAAATCCCAATCAAAATCTCAGCAAGTGGGACTCCTAGGTGGCTCATTCAGTTAAGCATCCAACTCTTGGTTTTGTGTCAGGTCATGATCTCACGATTTTGTGGGTTTGAGCCCTGCTTCAGGCTCTGTAGTGGCAGCGCAGAGCCTCCTTGGAATTTTCTCTTTCTCCCTCTCTCTCTGCCCCTTCCCTGCTCACACAGTCTCTATCTCTTTCAAAATAAATAAATAAACTTTTAAAAAAAATCTCAGCAAGCTATTTTTGTGGATATTGACAAACTGGTGCTAAAGTTTCTGTGGAGAAGCAAAGATCCAGAATAGCCAACACAATGTTGAAGAACAAAGTTGGAGGACTGACACTACTCAACTTGAAGTCTTACTATAAAGCAACAGTAATCAAGAACGTGTGATATTGGCAAAAGAGTAGAGAAGTATATCAATAGAGCAATAGAAAGTTAAGAAATAGACTTACATAAATATAGTCAATTGATTTTTGACAAAGGAACAAAGGCAACACAGTAGAGAGAAGACAGTCTTTTCAACAAACGGGAAGGGAACAACTGTTCATCCACATCCAAAAAAAAGTAATCTAGACACAGACAGAATTAGCTCTTCACAAAAATTAACACAAGTGATCAGAGACTTCAATGTAAAACGCAGAACTACAAAACTCCTAAAAGATAATAACACAGGAGAAAACCTAAATGACCTTGGGTATGGCGATGACTTTTTAGATACGACACCAACAGCACAGTGGTTGTCCAAAACTACAAAAAAACTTTGAAAACTCAACAATAAGAAAGAAAGCAACCCAATTTAAAAATGGGCCAAACACCTTAACAGATAGCTCAGCAAAGAAGAACATGTGGAACACAATGTTCCACATCACATATTTTCAGGAAAACACAAAGCAAAACAATGAGATACTACTACACACCTATTAGAATGGCCAAAATTTGGACCACTGGAAACACCAAGTGCTAGTGAACCCTGGTGAGAATGCAAAATGGTTACAGCCACTTGGGAGGACAGTTTAGCGGTGTCTTACTTAAACTAGATATACTTTTATTACCCCATCCAGCAATCACACTTTTTGGTATTTACCTAAAGAAGTTGAAAACTTGTGTCCACAAAAACCTGCAAACAAATGTTTATAGCAACTTCATTCATAATTGCCAAACCCGGAAACAACCAAGACATCCTCCCAGAAGTGAATGAGTTAAACTGGTACATGCAGACAATGGAATACTATTCAACACTAAAAAGAAATGAGCTATCCAGCCATGAAAAGACATGGAGCAATGGAGCAAATTTAAATGCATATTATTAAGTGAAAGAAGTCAATCTGAAAAGGTTACATTCTATATGATTCCACATTCTGGAAAAGGCAAAACTATGGAGACGGTTAAAAATCAGTGGTTGGTGGGGCAGGGAGGGATGAATAGGTAGAACGGAAATGATATTTAGGGCAGTAAAACTATTCTGTATGATACCATAATGATAAATACCTATCACTAATACATTTGTCCAAACTCATAGAATCTACAACGCCAAGAGTGAACCCTAAGGTAAACTATGAATTTCAGGTGTAAATGGTGTGTCCATGCAAATTTGTCAGTTATAACAAATGTACCACCTTGGTGGGGGACATTGACAACAGGAAGGCTATGCATGTGTAGAGACAGGTTATACAGAAAATCTCCTTGTCTCTTTACTTTCCTCTTAATTTAGCTGTGAATCTGAAGCTGTTTTTTTTTTTTTTTTTTTTTTTTAAAGAAGACTTTTAGGGGCACCTGGATGGCTTAGTCGGTTAAGTGTTTGACTTCAACTCAGGTCATGATCTCGCAGCTCTTGAGTTCCAGCCCTGCTTTGAACTCTGTGCTGATAACTCAGAGCCTGGAGCCTGCTTTGAATTCCATGTCTCCCTCCATCTCTGGCCCTCTCTTGTTTGTGCTCACTCTCGCTTCCTCTCTCTCTCTCTCTCTCACAAAAAATGAATAAACGTTAAAAAATTTTTTTAAATAAAAAAGACTTTTAAATATACAAGCAGAAAAAAAAAACCATCCAGCAGCATTGCTTTTATTCTACGGTAAATAATCTAAACACTCTTAATATTATTTTTAAAAGTAGCATATTCATACTATTTCCTAAGGTAAAACTTGATTTGGTTGAAATTTTATATTTGCTGAAGGCCTCTCAGCTTATACCAACACCCCTGCCCCATGCCTGCACCAAGCTCTCCACAGACTCCACATTCTTCTGCTCTTTGTAATACTTATATTCATATTTGCGAAGCTCTGCTCTTCCACTCCTATGACAAGAGGGTACAGAATAGAGGCTTGATAAGTATTTATTGACAAATTGATTCATTTGTTTTTCAAAATTCAGAGAAGCTACAGGAAGTTGAAGTCAAATCTTTTAGGTGAAGGTGGAAAGAGTAATAATGGCCTTTCTGGCACTGGAGAAGCATCCTACTAGAAAAATGTTCTGCTTGGCTACCATGTGATGGTTTCCCCACCAGTGAGATGGTTTTAAGATTGTGGACACGGTTCAAGGGAAGAAGGAATCTCGGAGAGTTGGAACAGTAGGAAAGATGAGGCACCTATAACAAAAAGGAGCACAGCTCAGAGAGGCTAGCCTCAGAAGAAGCAAACACCCTCAAGCAAAGGAACAAGCAAGTCTTGTTTTCCCTCCAAACTCAAATCTTCAAGAAACAAACAATCGGCTTTTGTTGTCTTTGGGCTTTGTTTTTGTTTTGCTTTTGTGCCTCAGAAAGAACCGGAAAAACACACTGGCTCAGGTGAAAACTTTGTGTCAGCAGGAAAGACAAAAACCAAATTAACCAACTTGGCAGCCCTTCCCTCAGCAACTCCCAACCATAGAGCAAGCACCCTCTAGTGTTTCAAGAAATCCCAGCCAAACACAAAATTGCTTAGCCAAATTTGCCAAGTGGAACTTGAGTTAACACGATTGTTTTAAACCTCATAATTCAGTAATTTGCAAGTTACCACAACTTCCCACATAAAAATGAGCCCGTGACCTTGTTTCAGGTGTGATATGAAGAAACTTATTGGTGGCACCTATTTGTGCAACACCGCCCTGAGCTCCCTACACTGTCTCTAAGTAGAATTACAGTGTCTGGGGAAAGGGGCGTGGCCCATGTGGGGTCTCTATATTAGCAGCAAAGGATGCCAGTGGACCTGTGTTCTCAAAGCTGCCATCGGGAGTGTGTTAGTATCCCTGACTGCTATGGATTTCACCCAGTTTGTCAACTTGCCTGGCAGAAATTGGTCCTTTAAGGAATAGTACTAGGAACAGTCCTGCCAGGCCTGGCTTCCAGAAACAGGTGACAGAGTGCTGGGAAGGGAGAATGCAGTGGCCTAAGAAGCACAAGGGTGGGATGGGGGCTGCGAGTGAGACAGTAGCCACCCCAGTCTGTGCTCTGCTTGCACACGGGGGCATTTTACAGTTATGTCCTGGGAGGATTTTAGGGATCATCTAATCCCTAGCTCTCATTAGGAGTTAAAGCCGAATCCCAAAGAGGTCGAATGATATACTAAAGGTTAGACAACAAGCTATTTGTGGGGAATAAGAATAGAATTAACTTTGCTTTTGCTTTTGGAGGGAAGTACTCTCAATATGCCAGACACTTTTCTAGATGATTTGCATAATTTGCCTTTTTAAACTTCACAAACATGTATGCTAGGTAATCTCATCATTGTTATGATCCTGTTTTGGAGAGAAGGATACAGGTTCTGAAAGGCAAGTTAAATTTGAATCTGCATCTGTCTACAAAGCCCATGCTTTTTCCTCTATGCACCAGATGTTCATCTCCAGCTTAGCAGAATCTAGTGACATCTTCCCCAAAAGCGAATGCAAGGGCAGAGAACTGGGCTCCTGCTGGCATGTGGAAGGCAGTGAAGGGGCAGGATGCTATCCCTAGGGTTGCAAGTTATATCTAAGAATATGTTAGTGGGTAGAAATAATATAAGTTGATGTGTAAGTTTCCACTGTGGTGACTAGGACCATCATGCATTAAATAAATAACCTTATCAACCTTCTTTGAGTGTAAAGACATACTCTGAGTTCCTGATAACTGATTTCCTTTTGTGTGCCTATTAGATATGTTATTAAAAGGTAGATTCAGGCTCAGTAGATCTGCAAGGAGTTCAGAAATTCTATATTTGTACAAGCTCCCAGCTGTTGCTGATGCTGCCAGTCCATGGACCACAATGAGTAGCAAAACTTTGCACCACATCCAATACATGAATAGAGAGAGTACTCACTCTACATTGCAAGAGCTAATTAGGCTGAAGCGCTTTTTTTGTTTTGTTTTTCAATGGGGCTAACCCTAAAACAGGTTCTAGTCTTCTGTTTGGAAAAATTGTCCAGCTTCCAATTCAATAAGCCACTTCCCACACCTAATATTCCACCTTCAAGACACATGTAAACTCTGCAAAAAAATTTACCTTCCAAAGCTTAACAAGGAAATTCCATTTCTGTGCTTCTGGGCACAGGTGTGCCAGCTGGTGACAGTCCTTCTTCTCTTTACAACAATCAAGCCAAAGTTTAACAAGTTCCATTTTTAAAGTCTCTGAATGAGCAGTGCATCCCCTTCTAGAAGCTTCCCCCTTCTCCTCCTACAGGACGAGGGCCTTTCAGCCCCATCTTCTCAATGAACCCCTCATTCGAACATGCTGCAGCAAGCATGTTCCCTTTTTAACTTGTATCTGCTTTACACCTTTGACCTATAACGTCCTTTTACTGAATCATCTTTCCTTATTCGTTCATCTTGTCTTCCCAACCAAATCCCAAGCTCTTTGAGGACAGAGGCTCTAATGTCATTTTGTATCTTGCTTCAATGCCTAGGCCAGTGTTTTACTCAAATAATGGGCTGAGTAATTATCTCTTAATTCCCTGAAAGTTTTTTTTCCAATTGTGTGAGAATGTAAGTTCCCAATGGGTCTATAAAGAGTGTCTATGAGGACCACAGGGTGGAATCTTCAATTATTACTGGGTCAACAAATTAATATCTTACCTCTAATAAGGATGGGATTCTATAAACTCACACCAGAATTCACCTCAGTAGTGTGCAAGGACCACATGAGATAATCCATGTGAAAGCACTGGATAAAGTATAAAGCCCTCTTCAAATGTAAGGTATAATCCTGTTGTGGTTATGATTTAGGGCATATGTTTCTACCAGAAATGAACAACCATGGGATCACCAAGAAATGATAGACAGGCTTTAACTATACCCCAAACCCACTCCATCTGAAAAGGGCTTTTCTTTTTTCATTCATTCATCCATGAATTATAAGTCAATAAACTGAGACTCTCTCCTGGGCCAGGAAATGGAGGAAAGAGGAAAATGTGGGGATGGATGTGTAAACTGAATGCTAGTATCACATGGCAACTCCCATTTCCTGAAGTTCAGGGGTAGTCAGGTACAATTTAATATGGTCAGGGGAGCTATTTCATGGACTGAGAGAGGCAGTGAGAATGGATGTCTTCCCAGCAGGACAGCATAATAGCATCCATGTGTTTGTCTGAATATACACAGACATTCCATATGTCCAACTCTTTCACCTTCTTGAATAAGTCAGGCTACCTCTTGCTTTCCGCCTGCTTGGCATTCTTCCCCTGCCCCTACTTTCCCTCTCACTACAGTTTCTTTATTATCAATGACTTGGAGTCATCTGAGGCTATGTCTCCTATGCACCCTGCTGATATTCTGGAATATCAGTGGCTTCTACCTGCTTTCCTGCCTTTGAAGATCCATATCCCAGATACATTTCCTGTTTGGTTCCATCAGGCTGTTACGACCATCACTCCCTCTCAGATTTATCAAAGTTACCTTAAACTTGGTGTGCCCTAAACAGACACCATGTTTCCTGCCAGACCCTCTCCATTCCTAACTATCCCTTGCTCAGAGAATGGCACCACCAGCCACTCAGAAAACTGAGAGTGACTAGGACAGGATGATATTGGCAGCCCCTCAAAGCAGCATTTGTTCAATGACTATCTGACATTTGGGAGGAGTCCTTCAGAGCTTTCTGTGGGAAGAGAGTCGGAGGACCACTTGTGGCTGTGACATTGACTCCTCAATGTCCTGAGCGGTTCAGTTCTGACCTCACACCTTCAAGCCACAGTTAAGCACACCCACTCCCTTAGGGTGACAAACTCATCCCAGTTTACTCTGGACTTCCCTGATTTTATCACTGGAAATCTTATGTCCTGAGAAACCCTGCAGTCTCAGGCAAATCTGGACAGTTGGTCACTCTGAGTTCCCTTAGAAGGCAGTTTGGAGACCATCTGTGCTTATGTGGTATGTTAGCTTCCTAAGGCTGAATGACAAATACCATCGACTGAGTGACTGAAAACAATACAAAATTATTCTCATAGTACTGGCGACTATAAGTTCAAAATCAAGATGTCAGCAGGGTTGATACCTTCTGGGATCAGTAAAGAAGACTATTTCAGGCCTCTCTCCTAGCTTTCAGTGGTTTGCTGCCAGTCTTTGGCATTATTTGCCTTGTAGAGACATAACCCTGATCTCTGCCTTCATCTTCACATGGCATTGTCCCTGTGCATGTGACTGGGTCCAAATTTCCCCTTTATGAAAAAATACCAGTCAAATTGTGTTAAGGGACCACCACCTCCTATATGACCTCATCTTAGCTTAACTAATTACATCAGCAGTGATCCTATTTCCAAATAAGTTCACATTCTTATTTGAGAGGGGATTAATATTTCTACATATGAATGGGGGGCATAATTCAACCCATAACATTCGATGTCCGTTACTTGGGCCTCGAAGCCTCCCAACCCCTTTCATCCATGTCAAATAGTACCTGGAGGCTATGCACTATGAACTACAGTCAGGAATATCTCTAAATGAAACTGGGCAATATAATTTTCACCATTTCATCTCATTTTCTGTGGTTTTTTTTTCATCAACCTTTCTATTTTGGCTTCCAGGCAACTGACAAACCAGGCCCCAGACTTTGCCTGGGAGTCTCCTAGACTCTCCCACTCACTACTACTATTTTTGGTTTTATCTCTTAAATATCTCTCAAATTAATCTCTACAACCAGGAGCACCTGGGTGGCTCAGTTGGTTAAACACCCAACTC
This sequence comes from Panthera uncia, assembly GCF_023721935.1. NCBI lineage: Eukaryota > Metazoa > Chordata > Mammalia > Carnivora > Felidae > Panthera > Panthera uncia. The sequence goes on from NW_026057582.1 coordinate 89,493,550, forward strand.
TTGATTTCAACTCAGGTCATGATCTTATGGTTCATAGGATCCAGCCCCATGACAGGCTCTGTGCTGACAGTGAGGCACCTGCGTGGTATTCTCTCTCCCTCTCTCTCTGCCCTTCCCCTGTCTCAAAATAAATAAATAAACATTTAAAAAATATTTTCTAGTACCAGTGTCTTAACTCAGACTCTCATCACATCTAGCATTGATCACAATAACCTAACTCACTTTTTTTCTATTTCCGGTCCAGTGGTCCCCCTGCTAGCCTCCCTGCACCCTGCTGCTGGGATCATCCTGCTAGGATGCACAAACAAGACACCGCCACACATAAAGCCCATAGTGGCTCCCCAAAGGGCAGGTAAAGTTCAAATGTCTTTGCTTAACACCGGGGCCCTGCGAGACCTCACTCCTGTCTGCCTTCTCAGACTCACTCATCCTTGCCCTGCCCACAAGCACAGCAAACACCAGAAACACTCAGTCTGGGGTTTACCAGGTCACATTGTTGTCTCTTATTCCTGCCTTTTGCATGCACTCTTTCCTCTGCCCTCAATGCCTTCTCCCCATGGCGTCCCATGTATGTTCCTACTTATCCTTTAAACTCAGCTGAGGTATACCTTCTTCTGGGAAACCTCTCCTGATCCTGTAGAGTGATTTATGCTAGTCCCATAGAACTTCCCACTGCACTACCACAAATCAATATATTTCTCATCTATCTCTTCCTCTTGGCCAGAGGACAAGAAGTTCATGAACCATCAAAAACTGTACCAAAATTGCACTTTGTACCCTCTCTCCCCTCATTATTAGAGTGTACCTTGGAACATGTTATTTAACTCCTTTAAGCCAAGGAGGTTTCTACTGAAATGTGTAGATAGCGAAAGTACCCACTCATGATGTTGTTAGTAAATGAAATAATTAACACGGAGCTTAGTACAAGACATCGATTCTCAAAAACCGTTGTTGTTACCATATTGTTTTTGTTGTTGATTTCAGAAACACCATTATCCTGGATGAAAAATGTGGGCTTCAGGTTTGTACTGCCTGGGAGTAAACTGTGGGTCCCACCACTTAATTAGCCATGTGTCCTCATGCATGGTTCTTTATTTCTTCATCTGTATATGCAGGTAATAACAATTACCTCATAGATATTTGAGGACAAAATACACTACTTGTGAAACACTTGGAAAAGAACTTGGCACATATTAAGTGCTTAGTAAATACGGGTCCATAATATAATCGATTTCCATCAGATTCCTAAAGGGTTCCATGGCTGCAGACAAGATTGGAAATCCATGCTCTAGTCTGTGAACTCCTTGAGGGAGGGATCTTGTATTACTCTTTGTATTCTAATTATACAGTACAGCACTGAGCACGCAGTAGATGCTTGATAATTTTTTTTAATGAATGGATGAATTGTGAATTGAGCAAAAAACACCAAGTTAAATAATGTTACTTTTCAAGAGGTCACAGCTGAGCAATTTCATCCCTTGAGAACATGGCTAGGAATCAGGAAATGGGGAAAGTACATGTTCCAAAACGGCACATAAAAGCTCACACACTTTATTCAGAGGAATCATAAAATGTTAGAGCTGGACTGGACCTCAGCAATGATCTGTTACAACTCTCTTACACTGTAGGTGAGGAAAAGGAGCCGACTCTCAGAACTTATCTCCTTTCCCTTTATGTATAATTCTAAGAAGCTTCGTTATCTGGCTTCCTGGCCAAAGCACATAAAGGAGAGCAAATTTGGACAGGAAAAGAGAGAGCTAGAACTATGTATTCCCATGATAAGTATTGAGAAGCAAAAGCTACACTAAGGACAGGAAAACTATGTAAAAAGCAGACACAAAAACTGAAAAATCACCAAAGCCTGTAACACTGCAGTGGCTGGGGTGGGGTGAAAGTGCTTCCTCCTCAACAGACCTTCTGGACCTGACCTGGAGCCAGTCCCAACTGTGTAGTAAATTGTATGATGCTTCACAAAAGCAAAATTTGCAAGAAAGTGAACTTATTTTAGTTCATAATCATTTCTATCCAGGGCCCCTATCCTACTGACCAGATTGGGAATGCAAACCACAAGCTTTCATGGCACCCCTCCATCTCATTCTGAGGTTATGTCAGAGACCCCAAGAGATGTCAATAATATCAAAACATTGATGAAGTAGTCCCTGAGTCACCTGCACACACAGGTGAGGTCTCTGTTCCTGTCAGCATGCCTGTTCCCGACCCTAGCCTTGGTCCACTGCTTCTTTTGATCCAGTCTTGGAGAACAAAGGTCTTTCTGGCGCTTCTCCCTGGATGTACCACTCAAGCATTCCTTTCTAGGCCCAGATGTTTGTGCTCTGTCTCCACTCCTCTCTTCTCTTCCCAAGCCTTCCCCCTTCTCTCCTTCCCTCTGCCTCTTCTCTGCTCTTCCCCCTTTTACTCCCTCTGCTTGGGGGTACATTTATTCTTAGTCTGGGGGATTATCTTTATCTTCTCATGTTTCTATGTCCTGAAGACTGTTTCTTTCACCCCCTCTGCAAATCCTTTAAGTTTTTCTAAGAGCCTGACCCTTTGGAACACAAAAGTCAGATGGCTGTACAGGCTAATTCTGCCTTTCACCCTGCTATATTCCCTCTCTGAGGCAGTGAACCAAAGAAGGCTGACCCTGTTTGGATCTGGGAAAGGGAAAAGGATAAGTGTGGAGAAGAAAAAAATATAGTGAACATCTCAGAATGGTATCCCATCATGTATGTGATATATTCCAGAAAAATTGTTGGCCAAATTGTATGCAAAAGAGAGTTAATTTTTAGTCATCCAGAAAATTCATAGCTGCACAATAACTCATTCTCTTACGTGTTAAGTAAATAAGTACCATGCTACTGTATGCTCATACTAGCATTAAGCAGCATTTCCCAAAACCTTTTGCATGGAGTGCTTAAACTCTAATTTTGGGCCACGTAGAAAAGTCTTGTATAGTCATAGGAATTTTTTAAATGCCACTCTTCTTGGAGATTTAGAAAACATCTTAGCATATTAAAGACTCTTTGAAACTGAAACTGATCCTGCATTATCTGACCATGGAAACCTGATTTGATTGATCTCCTGTGGAGTGAGTATTGTGTGGAACACACTTCGGAAACATCTGGCTGATATTCACGCTGATGACCAATTCAAGGTGAAGAAAGGCAGAAGTTTTCATGGCATGTATGCTCAGGACAGAAATGGGATTGGGTAAATCACCACTTCCAAGGAAGGATTAGACAAGCAATAACCCCTGGAGCACTGAACCCTTATTTCCCCCTCAGCCTGAAGGGTTCCATAGTCCCAGACTGTACCTGCCAAAGCTGTCAGGTCCACTGTTCAATGAATCACATGGGGGCTACTGAGGTGTAGAGCATGGATCTTGGTTTCATGCTGCCCTTTCCCCACCCAGGATGATAGCTATTTGGATCTTCAAAGCCATTACAGCACACACTCTTTTGGATGCTCAAGAAATCAAAAAAGAAAGAATTATTTCAGATGTTTCTATCTCTGGCCTTATTTCCAAACAGAACAAGCAGTTACTTGGATTACCTCATCTTTCCTTTGTACAGGGAGGACAAAACTCAAACTAGACAAGAAATGATAGAATTGTTCTCTGAAAAGATGGAAGGCACCAAAACTATGTAATAATAGGTCAAGAAAGGTGCTAAAATACTCTGGCTGCTGAAACAGTGAGCTCATCAGAAAGCCGTAGGCGCAAGTTCGGGAACTTATGACTCACATTCAATATACTTGCAAAGTAGTTTCAATTTGAAGAAGATAATTTGGACAACTCATAAATGTTACCACTCTGCTAGGCACTATGGGAATCATAAAATGTAAAACTCAATTTGCTGTTGTTATTACTATCACAATTATCAGAGAAGCTTTGTGGATATTAGAACATGTTTAGACTAGCCATTATGGGAAGTGCCCAGGAAAATCAATAGGAAATTGATATTGTACAGCACATGAACTTCAGTGGGCATAGTCAGTGTGGCCCTGTGTCTTTTTTCAGGAAGCAGAGAATAGAGAGGCAGGGAGCAGAGAAAGTGGGAATTTACCCCAGGGGTTGGGGGCAAAGCAATGTGACAAAACACAAAATTAAGATGACAAAACTCCGGAATAGTTATGGAAACAACACTAAAGTTGCCAAATACAGAGTTCTAGCCAGGCAAGGAGTCAAGAGAAGCTAGGCATGGGCTCATGGGCCAATTACAGGCCAAGAGAGTAACCCTTATCCATTTATTAAGGCTATAGTTATTAGCTTCCAAGTCATTCTCTACTGGAAGTGTCTATTAGATTTGGCAGTGAGAACCAGGAGTTATTTGGCCTAGAGTAAGTATAAGATATTCTTCTAAGTAAAGGAATGGATCTAGAAATAGGATATAATTGTTCCAGACTTCCTTCTCATCCATGTTCTGTTCTTTCCTTCTCAACACTATCCCAGATACCCAAAGACCCAAAGCAAGTGAAGACCGTTGAGGGGAGTGGAAGATACAGAAATGCTAAAGAATAAGTTCAGTCCCTGATGGAGTGGAAAGAGGGCCAAAGGAAGGCTCTGTCGGGAAGGAGGAGACATCAAGGTGAAGATCTTCACTGTCACCTGAGGTCCATTTGACTCTTTTTTAATGCCAATTTCTTACCAAAAAAGTAGCATTTCTTTATCATTTTGTTTTTCATTTCTTTGGTTGGCAGTAAAATTGAATGTTTAATTTATATGTGAATTGTCTGCATTTTTTTTTACCAATTTTCCAATGGAGATCTTATAGTTTTTATATTGATTTGGAAAAGCTCTTTATACATTTATGATATCAGTCCCGTGCCATATTTATCACAAGTTCCCCCAATTTGACATTTACTATTTAATAGTGTTTATAGTCAATTCCAACAAACTGAATTCTTGAATTATTATGTAGTCAAACCTACTTTTTTCCTTCATATTTTTCCCATTGCTTTAGAGAGGCTTTTCTGGCATGGAATAAGTAAATATTTATCTATATTCTTCTTATATTTTGAGGATCTCATGTTCTTTTGTTTTGTTTTGTTTTTATATTTAAGTATTATGTTAGACTAGAATTTTTTTTATTTTGGTTTATGGAGCTGCTAAGGGAGAATTACATTATTTTCCAAATATGAAAATAATTCTGAATAATTTTTTTTTCTCCTGTCTATAAGATACTGTTTTTTTTTAACTAAAGACTGTAAGAGTTAAGATACCTTGATACTCAAAAAACCTTAACATGCAATTTCAGGTTATTTGGTTAGTGGTGGGTTATATTTCAGTTTTTGAAGGAGATAAGAGGAGATAAGTAGGGAAGATTGCTCAACATCTCTCAGATCATCCCAAGCAAGCTCTAAATAAGCTTCCTTGGGTTGGACACTCTATCATTATTCTTGCATTTAAAATCAAACATCATAAAGGAGAGTAGGACAGGAGAATTGTGATATTTTAAAGTACAACCTCTACACAGAATAAGGTCCAGAGTATGTTGGTCTAGTTCAGGAAAGCATACGTGGGTCCTCAATAAATAATCAATAATCAATTTTGTGCCCACAGGAGTGTAAGCTCCCCAAAGACGGAGACTCTTTGTTCTATTTCTACCCTCTAGTTCCTCTTACATAATTCCCTACACGCCAAACCTGCCCTCTTGACCAGTAAGTGTTCAGGAACTGGTGACCAAATCTGAACACTACTCCCGGGCCCCAGACACATATTGCCTCAATCTCTTTTCTCAACCCCTTACACTTTCTTTCTTCCCTTGGTTCCAGTCCCTGATGCCCTGCCTCCACCTAGAAGAAGGAGGCTCATTTGTTATCATTTGTTTTTCTAGGAAGAGCCTCTGAGGCTCAGATGAAGGCATAGGCAGGGGAAAGAAGAGCTAAGCCTATGGGTCAAGGAGCCAGGGTGTGGCTCCAAGATGAAAGCCCAATTATCTTTTCTATGTTTATTTAATTTTTTTTTATTTTTTTTTAACATTCATTTATTTTTGAGACAGAGAGAGACAGAGCATGAATGGGGGAGGGTCAGAGAGAGAGAGGGAGACACAGAATTGGAAGCAGGCTCCAGGCTCTGAGCTGTCAGCACAGAGCCCGATGCGGGGCTTGAACTCACGGACCGCAAGATCATGACCTGAGCTGAAGTCAGACACTTAACTGACTGAGCCACCCAGGCGCCCCAATGTTTATTATTTTTGAGACAGAGAGAGAGCAAGCGGTGGGGGGGGGGGGGGGCAGAGAGAGGGAGACACAGAATCTGAAGCAGGCTCCAGGCTCTGAGCTGTCAGCACAGAGCCTGACTCAGGGCTCGAACCCATGAACTGCGAAATCATGACCTGAACCAAAGGCGGACTCTCAACCAACTGAGCCACTCGGGTGTCCCGTGAAAGTCCAATTCTGACCTCATCAACAGGGCAAGATGACCACTGCAGTCTTATAGCTGCCAACAGAGAACAAAACAGAGGAGAAGTCTGGCTTCTCCCCATTCATTTTCCCGGGTGGCAGCTGTGATTTCTCAGAGCTGAACACATCAGACATCAATGATCAGAAGTAACAATTTAAATCCCTGCCTTTCTTAGTGATATAATTTAGTGACCTAGAAGGGTTGGAACTTGGAGGGAAGGGAAGAAGAATGTCCTGAAGCCGGGGAGGAGCCAAGATGGCAGAACAGCATGGAAGTTTTTTGTGTGTCTCGCATCCATGAAATACAGCCAGACCAACGCTAAACCATCCTGCACACTTAGAAAACTGATTGAACGATTAACACAGCAATCTGCACAACCTGAACCACAGAAGTTAGCAGGTACACGGCGCAGAGGGGTGAACTTAGGGAGCGAGAAGGCGTGGGAAGGGAAGTGCTTTTATGGGTGGAGAGAGGATGGAGACTGGGGCGGGTGGGGGAAGAAAATGGGAAAAGCACCCCTCCCCAAAAGCAGCTGGAGAGAAAGTGAAAAATTCGAAACAGCCGCAAGGTCTAAACTAATAAGGGAGAAAGAAGAAAGGAGAAAGGAGAGGGTTTAAATTCCATTAAGACTGTAAATAAGGGGAGCACAAAGTCTGCAGCTCCTCAGCTCAATAACTGGCAGCGCTCTGGTGGGACGGGTGAATCTCCAGGAGCAGAGTGGGGTCTGGGAGGTTCTCGGGCCACACGGGGAAAAGCAGTTCCACTGCTGGGAGAACATTTGGCAGACTGTTGAAGCCACCTAGTCCCAGAAGACCCCAGAAAACGGCTACATTCGCTGGTGCTGGAACAAGGACGTTAAGGGTGAAGCCTGGTGCCAGATATGTGTTGTGATTTTCCATAATCCTTGAAAAGCTGCTGCCACACTATCTCACAAACTTTTTCTGGGGCGGGCTGGCACCTGGCTGTAGTCGGGGCACCGGCAGCAGCAGGGTCCAGTAAGCATTCCTGGGTGCAGCCGACATTTGGCTATTGCTCAGTGAGACCCTCCCACAGAGGGGTGGAATGGGTCAAAGCCACAGTCCTTCAGAAGTAAGGGACCAGGGAAAACAGCCGCATCTAAGACAAAACTCGGGAGAGAGGTACTGCCTGGGGCCTGGTGACCGATAGTGAAAACATGGGGAGTGAACAAAAGCTGAAGACAGAGGATGGGGGCACGATTGCTGATCCGGGAGAACAGACTGGGTGGCTGGGTGGCGCCATTTTCACTGCTTCCACTCATGCGCATACGCACCTACGAGCACCACAACAATCCACCCCAGTAAGCTAGCAGCGCCATCTAGTGGAGAACGGAGCCATTACACTGAGCCCTGCCCAACTGGGCCAACCTCGCTCTTCAGAACACAAGTCTCACCACCTACTTAGTTTATGGACTATAAAGCACTACATAGTCTGACTTCTAGGGGAAAATGAAGTAATTTCAGTCCTATTTCAATCTGCTAGTAGGTCCATCTATTCAATTTTCTTTCTTTTTTTCCTTCTCTTTTACACTTTTTCTTGAATACAGAAACAGAAAAAATTCATTTTTATTTTCAATTTTTATTAAAAATATTTTTCTTTAATTTTTTACTATTTTTTTTACTTTTGTGTAAATTTTTTCAAATTCTATTTTACTTTCATCATTTTATTTTAGTCTACTTCAGTGTATTCACCTTTCAAATTTTCAAATGATTTCCTTTTTTTTCTTTTTCTTTTTTCTCTTTTTTGTTTCTTTCCTTTTTCTTGAATGCAGAAAGAGAAAAACTTCATTTTTACTTGCAATTTCTATTAAAAACATTTTTTTATTTTTTTACTATATTTTTTGCTTTTATGTAAATGTTTTCAAATTCTATTTTATTTCCATCATTTTATTTTAGTCTACTACAGTGTATTCACTTTTTCAAATTTTCAAAAAATTTCCTTTTTTTTCTCTTTTTTCTTTTTCATTTCTTTTCTTTTCTTTGAATACAGAAAGAGAAAAAAATTCATTTTTAATTTTTATTAAAATATTTTTCTTTAATTTTTTTCTACTATATTCTTTACTTTTGTGTAATTTTTTTCAAACTCTATTTTACTCCCATCATCTCATTTTAGTCTACTTCAGTGTATTCATTTTTTCAAATTCTCAAACGATTTCCTTTTTCTCCCCCTTTTTTTCTTCAATCTGTCAAACCACTTTCAACACCCAGACCAAAACACACCTAGGATCTAGCATCATTTATTTGATTTGTGTGTGTGTGTGTATGTGTGTTTAATTTTTTAATTTTAATATTTTTTAATTTTAATTTTTTTAATTTTAATGTTTCTAACTCATTAATTCCTTTTCTCCCTCCAAAATGACAAAAAGAAGGGATTCACCACAAAAGAAAGAGCACGAAGAAACAACAGCCAGGGATTTAACCAACACAGATACAAGCAAGATGTCTGAACCAGAATTTAGAATCATGATAATAAGAATACTAGCTGGAGTTGAAAATAGATTAGAATCCTTTTCTGCAGAGATAAAAGAAGTAAAAAATAGTCAGAATGAAATTAAAAATGCTATAACTGAGCTGCAATCGTGAATGAATGCAGCAGCAGCAAGGATGGATGAGGCAGAACAGAGAATCAGTGATATAGAGGACAAACTTATAGAGAATAATGAAACAGAAAAAAAGAGGGAGATTAAGGCAAAAGAGCACGATTTAAGAATTAGAGAAATCAGTGACTCATTAAAAAGGAACAACATCAGAATCATAGGGGTCCCAGAAGAGGAAGAGAGAGAAATAGGGGTAGAAGGGTTATGTGAGCAAATCATAGAGGAAAACTTTCCTAACCTGGGAAAGACACAGATATCAAAATCCAGGAAACACAGAGGACACCCATGAGATTCAACAAAAACTGACCATCAACAAGGCATATCATAATCAAATTCACAAAATACTCAGGTAAGGAGAGAATCATGAAAGTAGCAAGGGAAAAAAGTCCCTAACCTACAAGAGAAGACAGATCAGGTTTGCAGCAGACCTATCCACAGAAATTTGGCAGGCCATAAACAAGTGGCAGGATATATTCAATGTGCTAAATCAAGAAAATATGCAACCAATAATTCTTTATCCAGCAAGGCTGTCATTCGAAAAGAAAGAGAGATAAAAAGTTTCCCAGACAAACAAAGATTAAAAGAGTTTGTGACCACTAAACCATCCCTGCAAGAAATTTTAAGGAGGACTCTCTGAGGGGAGAAAAGATGAAATATATATATATATATATATATATATATATATATATATATATACACACACCAGAGAACACCACCAGAAAGTCCAACTCCATCATAATGGCAATAAATTCATATTTTTCAGTACTCACTCTAAATGTCAATAGACTCAATGCTCCAATGCTCCAATCAAAAGACATAGGGTAACAGAATAGATAAGAAAACAAGATCCATATATATGCTGTTTACAAGAGAACCATGTTAGACCTAAAGACACCTCCAGATTGAAAATAAGGGGATGGAGAACCATCTGTCATGTTAATGGTCAACAAAAGAAAGCCAGAGTAGCCATACTTATATCAGACATCCAGACTTTAAAATAAAGATTGTATCAAGAGACAAAGAAGGGCATCATATCATAATCAAGTGGTCTATCCACCAAGAAGACCTAACAATTGTAAATATTTATGGGCCAAATGTGGAGGCACCCAAATATACAAATCAATTAATCACAAACATAAAGAAATTCATCAAGAGTAATACCATAATAGTAGGAGACTTCAACACCCCACTCACAGCAATGGACAGATCATCTAATCAAAAATCAACAAGGAAACAATGGCTTTGAATGACACATGTGACTAGATGTACTTAACAGATATATTCAGAACATTTCATCCTAAAGTAGCAGAATATACATTCTTCTCCAGTGCACATGGAATGTTCTCCAGAATAGACCATATACTGGGACACAAATCAGCCCTAGGTAAGTACAAGAAGATCAAGATCATACCGTGCATATTTTCAGACCACAATGCTATGAAACTTGAAATCAACCACAAGAAAAAATTTGGAAAGGTAACAAATACTTGGAGACTGAAGAACATCCTACTAAAGAACAAATGGGCTAACCAAGAAGTTAAGGAGGAAATTAAAAAGTATATGGAAGTCAATGAAAATGATAACACTACAACCCAAAACCTCTGGGACGCAGCAAAGGCAGTCATAAGAGGAAAGTATATAGCAATCCAGGCCTTCCTAAAGAAGGAAGAAAGATCTAAAATACACAACCTAACCTTACACCTTAAGGAGCTGGAAAAAGAACAGCAAATAAAACCCAAAACCAGCAGAAGACAGGAAATAATAAAGATTAGAGCAGAAATTAATGCTATCGAAATAAAAAACAAACAAACAGTAGAACAGATCAATGAAACCAGAAGCTGGTTCTTTGAAAGAATTAACAAAATTGATAAACCACTAGCCAGTTTGATCAAAAAGAAAAAGGACCAAAATAAATAAAATCAAGAATGAAAGACGGGAGATCACAGCCAACACAGCAGAAATAAAAACAATAATAAGAGAATATTATGAGCAATTATATGCCAACAAAATGGGCAATCTGGAAGAAATGGACAAATTCCTAGAAACATACACACTACTAAAACTGAAACAGGAAGAAATAGAAAATTTGAACAGACCCATAACCAGTAAGGAAATTGAATTAGTAATCAAAAATCTGCCAAAAAAACAAGAGTTCAGGGCCAGATGGTTTTCCAGGGGAATTCTACCAAACATTTAAGGAAGAGTTAACACCTTTTCTCTTGAAGCTGTTCCAAAAAATAGAAGTGGAAGGAAAACTGCCAAACTCTTTCTATGAAGCCGGCATTACCTTGATTCCAAAACCAGACAGACACCCCACTAAAAAGAAGAACTATAGACCAATTTCCCTGATGAACATGGATGCAAAAATCCTCAACAAGGTATTAGCCAACCAGATCCAAAAATACATTAAAAAAATTATTCACCACGACCAAGTGGGATTTATACCTGGGATGCAGGGCTGGTTCAATATCCACAAGACAATCAATGTGATTCATCACATCAATAAAAGAAAGGACAAGAACCACATGATCCTCTCTATAGATGCAGAGAAAGCATTTGACAAAATACAGCATCGTTTCTTGATAAAAACCCTCAAGAAAGTAGGGATAGAAGGATCATACCTCAAGATCATAAAAGCCATATAGGAAAGACCCAACACTAATAACATCTTTAATGGGGAAAAACTGAGAGCTTTTCCCCCAGGGTCAGCAACAAGACAGGGATGTCCACTCTCACCACTGTTATTCAACATAGGATTGGAAGTCTTAGCCTCAGCAATCAGACAACACAAAGAAATAAAAGGCATCCAAATCAGCCAGGAGGAGGTCAAACTTTCACTCTTCACAGATGACATGGTACTCTATATGGAAAACCCAAAAGATTCCACTAAGAAACTGCTAGAACTGATCCATGAGTTCTGCAAAGTTGCAGGATATAAACTCAATGCACAGAAATTGGTTGAATTCCTATACACCAACAATGAAGCAACAGAAAGAGAAATCAAGGAATAGATCCCATTTACAATTGCACCAAAAACCATAAAATACCTAGGAATAAATCTAACCAAAGAGGTGAAAAATCTATACACTGAAAGCTTATGAAAAAAACTTGAAGAAGGCCCCCCCTAATTTGAAAAATATTCCATGCTCCTAGATAGTAAGAACAAATATTGTTAAAATGTCGATACTACCCAAAGCAATCTACATATTCAATGCAATCCCTATCAAAATAACACCAGCATTCTTCACAGAGCTAGAGCAAATAATCCTAAAATTTGTATGGAACCAGAAAAGACCCTGAATAGCCAAAGCAATCTTGAAAAAGAAAACCAAAGCAGGAGGCATCACAATCCCAGACTTCAAGCTATCCTACAAAGCTGTAATCATCAAGACAGTATGTACTGGCACAAGAACAGACACTCAGATCAATGGAACAGGATAGAGAACCCAGACATGGACCCACAAACATATGGCCAACTAATCTTTGGCAAAGCAGGAAAGAATATCCAATGGAATAAAGACAGTCTCTTCAGCAAGTGGTGCTGGGAAAACTGGACAGCGACATGCAGAAGAATCAACCTGGACCACTTTCTTACACCGTACACAAAAATAAACTCAAAACGGATGAAAGAACTCAGTGTAAGACAGGAAGCCATCAAAATCCTCGAGGAGAAAGCAGGCAAAAACCTCTTTGATCTTGGCCACAGCAACTTCTTACTGAACACATCTCTGGAGGCAAGGGAAACAAAAGCAAAAATGAACTATTGGGACCTCATCAAAATAAAAAGCTTCTGCACAGTGAAGGAAACAATCAGCAAAACTAAAAGGCAACCGGCAGAATGGGAGAAGATATTTGCAAATGACATATCAGATAAAGGGTTAGTATCCAAAATCTGTAAAGAACTTATCAAACTCAACACCCAAAAAACAAATAATCCAGTGAAGAAATGGGCAAAAGACTGAATAGACATTTCTCCAAAGAAGACATCCAGATGGCCAACCGACACATGAAAAAAATGTTCAACATCACTCATCATCAGGGAAATACAAATCAAAACCACAATGAGATAACACCTCACACCTGTCAGAATGGCTAACATTAACTCAGGCAACAACAGATGTTGGCGAGGATGTGGAGAAAGAGGATCTCTTTTGCGTTGTTGGTGGGAATGCAAGCTGATGAAGCCACTCTGGAAAATGGTATGGAGATTCCTCAAAAAACTAAAAATAGAACTACCCTAAGACCGAGCAATTGCACTACTAGGCATGTACCCAAGGGATACAGGTGTGCTGTTTCAAAGGGAGATAGCATCCCCATGTTTATAGCAGCACTATCAACAATAGCCAAAGTATAGAAAGACCCCAAATGTCCCATCGATGGATGAATGGATAAATAAGATGTGGTACATATATACAATGGAGTATTACTCGGCAATCAAAAAGAACGAAATCTTGCCATTTGCAACTACATGGATGGAACTGGAAGGTATTATGCTAAATGATATAAGTCAGAGAAAGAGAAAAATCATATGACTTCACTCATATGAGGACTTTAAGAGACAAAACAGATGAACATAAGGGAAGGGAAACAAAATAATATAAAAACAGGGAGGGAGGACAAAACAGAAGAGACTCATAAATATGGAGAACAAACTGAGGGTTACTGGAGGGGTTGTAGGAGGGGGGATGGGCTAAATGGGTAAGAAGCACTAAGGAATCAACTCCCGAAATCATTGTTGGACTATATGCTAACTAATTTGGATGTAAATTTTTAAAAATAAAAAATAAAATTAAAAAAAAAAGAATGGCCTGAAGCCAGCACTGGACCCCTGAAGCTAAGATCTTTACTTGATGCCTAGAAGGGAGCCCGTGTGTATAGGGGCTCAGCTGCCCCTCTGAGCTAGGGGCCTGCCTTGCCCTACCTCTCCCACGTGGAGTAGGAACATAGAACCAGGCCTGGTTGACTAGAGTTTCCATCCAGCCAAGAATCCTGGATCCCCAAAGAAGAGTGAAAAGAGCCAGATACCATGTTTTATCACAATAGAGAGGGTTCTGAGGATGGAACCAGGGTCTGTGTGAAGAATGTATCATACACATAACTCCATGCGTGAAGGGCACCTCTTCCAGCACCCACTCACAGGTTTTCGCCTGTGCCTTCAGCTACACATGGTTTCCCAGCTGCGGTGCATATACCTTTTTGGAGAGATGCCACACTCCCACCTGGGAGGGGAATACGAGTGGATGAGGACAAGTAGGCCGAGGACATGGTTCCCTGGCAACAGGGCCAGCCCAACAGGAGGGGCAGGCTCCAGGGACAGGTCAGCTTTGGGGTATGTTTAAGAGGGAATGAGAAATGCTTCTATTGATCCTATCCAAGTTTCTAAAGTTATGTTTCTCTTCAGCTAAACTGGTGGATGCCCAAGTTAACATTTTAATGGCATGGTTTTCTATATTCACCAAGATCATCCAGAAACTCTGTAGAATTAGTTCATCAAGTCAAAGCAACTTTTTACATTTACACTGTTTGGGACTCTGTATAATATGCAAGAACATATAAAATCCAAACTTTAACTTCAAGGAAACTTTGTAACAGGAGAACCAACATATCAAGTCTTAAAGAGCTGAATATACATTTTAAAAGACAATGGAAGGCAGCAATAGAAAAGCGATATCACAGCAGCAAACGATTGTCAATGGATAGTAGAGACAATCACTTACTGAGGGACTCATATAAGGGAAGTATAAGTCTTGGAAGGCTTTACAAAGGAGGCAGGATCTGAGGTGGGCTTAGGATGGGTAAGACCTGCCTGGCTACAAAGAATGCAAGAGAAGGAGCAGTCCAGAAGAAAGCTAAAGCATAGAGCAGAAAGCAGAAGGCCTGCTCAGGGAATAGTGAGTTGACCTCTCTGGCTTAAGTCAGATGTTCAGGTGGGGCTATGTGAGCTTATTGCAATGGCTCCAGTCTCAGGGTAAAGGCAAAGAATGACACATATTTGATAGCCAGAAGGAGGGTGAGCATGGGAACGAGAGTGGGGGTGATCAGGACCATCAGGGAGAAGCAGGCACTGGGTCCTCAAGGGATGGGACACCAACCGCGTCAGTGAGCCCATAAATTTACCCGGTAGTGTAGCTATGCTGCAGACCAGAGCTAGGGATGAGAAACCAGTAACACATTCATTCCAGAACCAGCTTATTGGCATGTAGGAAGGCATTACTTCTGACTGCCCTGGGAGCTTAACTGGTGCTTAGTGAAGGCTAAATGTTGCCTTTAATAATATTACAAACACGGAAACCATCCTGATTGATAATAAGATCATATGTGCACGTAAGTATTGCATGTATGTCTATGCTATCTTAACTTTCCATATGTATGTGCGTGTATAATATTGAACTCCAGCAGCAGCTTAACACCATTGTTTCTTGGCTAAGCACCCTCATACCTTTTTGTCAGAAGCCATTTCAAGCATCTTTAAATGCATGAATCCACAGAATCTTACAAAAGACAAACCATTCCCACCCACTCACCCACCCCCACCCCGTTAAGAATGTGGCATGCCTGCTTCGCTTCCTTACCAACAGTGGAAAGAATCTCAAGCTGAATCATGTCCCATCTTCCATTTTCTGGCCCACAGGGATTTATTTGGATATTCAAGGATATCTAGTTTTTCCTGATCTCTGCCTCTGATGTGTATGATTTATACTATAGGGATCGTGCCATCTGCGGTATCAGCATCTCTTAGAGGTTGTTGGAAATGCAGAATCTCAGGCTTCACCTCAGACTAACTGAATCATAATCTGCCACTTGACAAGACCTGGGAGATTTGTGTGCCTGCTAATATTTGAGAAGCATTTTCTCTGGAAGACAAGAACTTTATTTTGTATTTCACTTATATTTGCATTTCCTTGTAATTAAATGGAACCATGGTGGCCATGAAGTAGATTTAACATATTCTTATTGAACTTAGTTGATGTGGTCCTCAATGGCCAACCATTCTTCCAAAGGAGAATGTGCCCTAACCATTTTATATAATTCAAACAACCACCTAGAGAGACATGCAAAACACTTTTTCATTCTCATTTTACAAATAAAGAAATGGAGACTCAGAGGGCTTCATAAATTTTTAAGTTCAAACAACTGAAATGTAGAAAATACTTAGAAAAAATTATTTTTAATTTGGAAAAAGGACTTTCAAAGGAAATTGAGTTAAGTTATAATTAAAGACAGATGGTGACTAGCAAAAAATGAAGAAAGGAAAATTTGGAAATGAATCAAAAACATATTAACATTTAAGAAAATTTTTACTCTGGTTTATCTTTTAATCTTAATTTCAAACTTTTGATCTCCTTTACATGCTGCACACACTCGAAAAAAAAAAAATGCTGAAGAAACAGTGTAGAATTTCCAAATAGTATCTTTGAGTAAATATACTCCTGGGCCCTGGACTACACATGCAGACATTGATTGAACCCATGGCAGTACTAAATTATCTTTGGTCAAGTATTGACTAAAAAGATTTATAACTTGTGTTGGTATTTCTAACTGCCTCATCCCAAAATAACCTTACCTAAAATGTGAAGCATCCTTTACTCAAGATATCTTTGAAGAAGGAAAAGGAGGAGCTAAAATTTTTCTTATTTGGGTTTTCTCCAGGATGAATGCAAACTATTTTCAAACCAAAAATATCTAGTTGAGTTTTTTTAACCCACTTTTTAAAAACATAGCACTAGAAATGCTAGTGGTATGAACTGGAGAAAAGTAGAATAAATTTTCCTGGAAGGATGATAATAACTTCTTAGGAAAAAAAACAAAAAACAAATATAACACTCAATTGCATTCTTTTAGACCCATGACAAATAGCTAGAGACACAATAAAAAAGATTCTATTACAACTGAAATCATTGAATGCATATTTATATAATTCAAGACATAAATGATTTAATTATTCAAATAAAATTTAAAATTCCTAATGGGAGAAATAAAAGATGAGAAGAATAATTGGAGAGATATATATTGCTTCTTATTGGAAAAACCAAATACAGTAGCAATGACAATAATTCCTAAGCAAATATTTATAGATTTTATGCAAAACCAAGATCCCAAATGAATACATTATAGACTCTGACAAACTCACAGTGTAATTCATTTAGAAGAATAAACTATCAAGAATATCGAAGTGTTCTTTTAACCAACATAATTATAATGGCTTGCTATACCAGATTTTAAAACATGATTTATAGCTACTATTATCAAAATAATTAGTTATTGGGTTAAAAATAAGAAAAGTTGGCCAGTGGTTTGGAATAGTGATTCTAAACTAAGTACTTGATAAACTTAAAAGAACTAAAGCAATAGCCATATTACACTAATGACTTGTATTGAACTTATTATCAACTAAGAGCTCAAATCTTTTTTGCATATTGTATCCTACCCAAGTTATTCTCATTCTTTCTTTTATTAAAGATAACTCTCAAAATAAGTAAATTGCAATTCTTGCATAAAAATAAAGTGGACATGTGTTAAGTACTTATTTAAATCACTAATGAGGGAAACAAGCTCAAAGGAGAATCCAAAGAACACATTGATAAATTGGGAATATTGAAATGAATTTGCAAATGGACACAAGACTTGTCAATCCACAGAGTCCATTGAAACTCCACCAGACAAACTCATTTGCAAATGTATAGAAAAGAATTATTGTGCACTGCTATAGCTTATCTGCAATGTACATAATTGTAAAATATCTCAAAAGCAAGGAAAGCTACAAAATCTCCATAGAACCAGATACTCCAGAAGATAATCCAGAAGACTGTGTTGTAAACAATGCATAGTTAGCCACTGAAGCACATATTTTTCCTTGAATTGTGGACAGTTTTATTTTTTGTACTCAACTGAAGAGTTTAACATTTGTGTTTACTAGATCCCATATTGATAGATTTAGCCTATCACAACCTCCTTCCCTCCCAGCTTTATGCATATGTGTCCTCTATCAGGATGTTATCAGTGCCATCATCCAGAGCACTGATATTTTGGGGTTTTTTTTTTTAAGTTTAAATTTTTTAATGTATATTTATATTTGAGAGAGAGAGAGAGAGAGAGAGAGAGAGAGAGAGAGAGAAAGAGAAGCAGAGGAATCAGAGACAGAAACCAAAGCAGGCTCAAGGCTCTGAGCTGTCAGAACAGAGCCGGATGCAGGTATCAAACCCATAAGTTGTGAGATCATGACCTGAGCTGAAGTTGGGTACTCAACCAACTGAGCCACCCAGGTGCCCCAGCACTGATGTTTTGAAAGCAAGTTGAACAGCACAGAAAATCAAAGCATACCTCTGAGATGAGAAATCTTTTTTTTCTTCTTTTCTTCTTTTAAATTTTACTTAAATCCAAGTTAGCTAACATATAGTTAACATATAGTATAATGATGGTTTCAGAAGTAGAATTTAGTGATTCATTACTTACATATAACACTCATCCCAACACGTGCTCTCCTTAATGCCCATCATTCATTTAGCCCATCCCCCCCCGCCTATCTCCCCTCCAGCAATCTTCAGATTGTTCTCTGTAATTAAGACTTTCTTATAGTTTGCCTCCCTCTCTGTTTTTATCTTATTTTTCCTTCCCTTCCCTTATGTTCATCTGTTGTGTTTCTTAAATTCCATACAAGTGAAATCATACGATATTTATCTTCCTCTGACTGACTTATTTCGCTTAGTATAATACATTCTAGTTCCATTCACATTGTTGGATTCATTCTGACTGAGCCACCCAGGTGCCCCAAAACATGATTTATAGTAAGTATTATCAAAACAATTAGTTATTGGGTTAAAAATGCAAAAAGTTGACCAGGGGTTTGGAATGGTGATTCTAAACTAAGTACTTAATATCCAAAGAACCAAAGCAACAGCCACGTTATATTGAACTTACTGTCAACTAAGACCTCAAATCTTTTTCACATATTGTATTTTTCTGAGAACCACTGAGTGCCAGGCACTGTGCTAGGTGGTGAGGGCACTGTGACAAATGGAAGACAAAGCCTTGCAGTCAGAGAGAGTTATAGTCTGGGGTGAAATGGGACTAACAGACATTAAACAATCTCTCCATTAGAATACTCTATAGTAAGTGATGTGCCTAATGTGGTGAGGGATATCAGGAAGAATTTCAGGCTGCTAAGCAAGGGTAGAGAGGGTAGATATGAACATATTAATCATCCTCATTTGTTTCAACCTTGTAGCTAGTAGGTCTCTATCCTTTATTTTCTCTGTCTTTGGGGGAATGTAAGGATGTTGGAAGTACAGACAAAAAGAAAGAGTTGTGAGATGAGAGAGACTGCTACTTAATTTCATAATGACAATGCCCAGTGGCTTGCCTGGTTTTCTCCTCTTTCAGAACAACCAAATCGTACTAGTCAAGTGCTTCGTTTAGGTAGGAGGTACCTGATGAAGACAAAGCCTTAGCTGTTCAGATTCTAATGTAGTGAATCATATAAAACACTACCAGCCCTACACTAGGATAGAAAATAGTTTTGTTATATTGCAACAGAAATTTACTTTTCCCATGACGATAGAGCTATCTATGTATACGTATGTGATGAACATTGAAAATAATAGCATAATTTTATGAAGAAATTAAAATTTGACTCACATTTGCCACACTAATGGCAAAGGATTAATATATAAGCTATTTAAATAATCTATAAAATTAATAATCAATCCCATAAAAAACTAAACAGTTCATGGAAGAAGAAGTACTTATGGCCAATAACCATATGAAAATATGTTTGACCTCATCAAAAGAGAGAATTTATATTAAAACCACAACTATTTTGCTTCCACCAGATGGCAAAAATGCAGAAGTCTGGCAACAGCAAGGGTTGAAGACACTGTGGAGCAATGAGAATTCCTATATACTGCTGGCACAGTGTTAGGAAAACCATTTGTCACTACCTAATCAAATGGAAGATGTGCATTTCCTACTACATAACTATTCTGATCTTGGGAGGCACTTGCACATGTGTTCCAGTAAACATGGACAAGAATGTTCATATCAGCTTTTTTGGAATTGTAATATCCAGAAAGAGCCTAAGTGTCCTTTAACAAGAGTCTGGACAAATAAACTGTGGTATTCTTAAAATGAAATACCACACAGCAATAAAAGACAGAATTCTCAAAGCACAAAAATGAGAGGGGAAAGTTTCCAGGAGAATATACATACGGTATTATCTTCCACTTGTATAAAGTTTAAAACTAAACTATTAGGGATTTGGATGTGGTAAAAATTCAAAATAGTGGTTAGCTCTAGAAGGCAGGTAGAGGGATCAGAGGAGGATGAACATACAGGGGCATCAGATGTTGTATTTTTTAAGCTTACCGATTAATCCATTAGTGTTCATTTCATTATTAGCCTTTAAACTTTACATATAAATTATATATATTATTTTTATATATATTATGTTTAATAAAAATAAATGTGGATGTATGTATGTGTATATATATGTATACATATATGCATGTATGTATATATATTGTTTGTCAATGCAGTTACTAATGCTTAGAGGTCAGCCTTCAAACAACGTGGGGTTTACTTGTTTGTGGTTGTTTTTAATGTATTTCTCTTGGTCTAGGCATTTTGGTTACTCGTTTCCTATTTCATACATATGCAAAGCTGAAATTCTCCAGGTCTATTTTACTCCAATACGAAAACGTTTCTGCAAAATAATTGCTATAAAATGCCTTCTCCTCTGCATTGCTGTGGTGGGAAGGTGTTATGAATTATCTTAAATTTTGGATGAAAAGAAAATAATTTCTAACATGAGTGCTATCTGGAAAGCTCTTCCTGCACACTCTGAAGTTCTTTATGGTGATTTCTCGTGTCATACATTCAAACATACCACCTGGCTGCAGCAGCTGTGGATAAAACCTATCCACTTGCATTCTCATGGGGCTTGTGTTCTTTAATATTTTAATTCCTACTCCAAATGGGTCTTACCAGGAGAAGTTGTGTCTACGGGTCCGGGGTCTCTCCCTGAGTTATTGTTGAGATCTCCTCTCCCGTTGTCTCCCTCCAACCTGAACGCTCCTCTTCCAGCCTGACCAAGTCCTGCCGGCCACCTCATGGTATTCACTGCCCCATCATAGTCTCCATCTGGAAATTTGAAGACAAATTAATCCCCTGACATCTCAAATAAGCAGTGTCTCTGCTTGTGTGCTAAATAACAAAGCGATTGGCTCTTTCTTTAAAGCTTTTTTTTTTTTTCACTTTTACATCGCTTATTTCCATGTTTAATTGCACTGACCAACCTCAGTGAGGCAGTTCTGTCAGTCATTGTCACTGATTCTCGAGTTGGATTACCAAGCCTCACACATGTTATGACACCTTTTCAACACCCTTCCCATGGGGCTGGACAGCCCTTTCCTAAGGAATCACCTCCCGTTTACCCCAGTTTTACCCGGTTTCATCCCCATTATTACAGCAAACACAAAGATACCTCACTGGAGATTATTAAGGATACATGTTCCTAGGAGTCATAAGAGATTTTCCAGCACATTGTCAGGTATACATGTCTTTGGCCCCATGGTCTGCTCTGTGACATAATGGAAGAATTGACCACTCTTGCAATTGATATCAAATGCATGCAGGGCCAAGTTTCTCACATTAAAACATAGGACATGTTCAAAAAGTTCATTTTTAGGTCAGTCACTGAAATGTGAAACTCGTTTTCTTCTAAAAACAGTTTTTGTAGTGTTGGAGCTGACCACATATTTGGCTGCAATACCCTCTCTAACCCACAAAGTATCAGAAATAGCACACTATTGTAATGAAAATAAGTAGAATGCAAGATTGTTTCAAAACCGATAACAAAACATATAATAGTCACAAACAAATCATGTTTACTTACTTAATTCTGGTGCTTGAGGAAAGGTCAGTTCATCTAGGAGAGATAAAGAGGTAGATGAAAACGTCTGTGAATATTCTGGAAGGGAATTCAGACAACTTTCCAGGATTTGGAGACCCTGAAGATGCTGGTTTTGTGGTGGTAGGAGGAGAACCGTCACTCAAGCTCTTCACTTCAACATTGTTGTCTTGTCCTTGATACAAACCCATTACTTGTAGAACTCAAGTTATTTTTGTTGGTTCACAAGGAAATAATAGAGGGGGAAAAGGCTGAAGTTGGGAAAGGAGGGGCTTCCCAGAAGAAACGACAGAAGCATCTTTTCTATTTTTTTTATTTTAGAGAGAGAGTGTGAGAGAAGGAGCATATAAGCAGGGAGCAAGAGGGAGAGAGACAGAGAGAAAGAGAGAGAGAGAGAGAGAAAGAGAGAGAGAGAGAGAGAGAGAATCCTAAGCAGGCTCCATGCTCCGTGCAGAGCCAGATGTGAGGCTCAATCCCACAACCCTGGGATCACAACTTGAGCTGAAATCAAGAGTCAGATGCTCAACTGACTGAGCCACCCAGTGCTTGAAAGAAACATCCGATTCATTGATTAAAAACCCACACATTTTTACTCAGCATCTACTATCTGCCCAGCTTTAGGCCAGGTCTTAGGGATATGAAGACGAATGAGACAGTCACTACTATCACATCAATGACCTATTGTGGAGGAGGGTGCAGGGGGGAAAGGAACAAAATGAGGCGAGGGGCTGGGAGAAAGACACATCAACATATGCATTACCTATAACGTGCTCTATGAAAGGAAGACCATGGTGCTGGCCTGGGGGTTCTGGAAATGATTCCCCCAAATGACAGTTAATCCTCAAAAATGAACAGGAATTTTTCAGAAGGAACAAAATGTACAAAACCACAGGCATGAAATCATTTTGGAAATGATGGGAGGTTCAGAGTGAGTGCAGAGAAGGAGGGTAGAAAATAGAAGGAGATGAGGCTGAAGAAATAAGGTGGAAACTAACATCATTGAATGCCAAATGAGAGGTTAAGGTCAACTCTGGGTAACCTGGGGAGGACAGCTTCAGTTTGTAACAGTATGGTAGTATGTAACAGTATGTTAGTAGTTAGTAATAGTAACATACTAGGAAATTAACTGAGATGGAATTAATTGAGCTTTGCATGACCTGAAAGAGAGAAATCAGTACTGGGGAATCATGATTCCCTTTGTGGAGGCAGAAAGGAGGGAATGTTCAAAAGGCATCAGATCAGAATGTTTCTCTGGCATGGAAGCAGCGGGGACAGTTCAGTGACTTTCAAGGGAAGTTGGGAAAGGGACCGACCTTGGGGTCTTTGAGAGGCAGAGCACACAAGTATCTAGGGCTAGGTGTTTGCAAGCACACACCTCAGACTCTTACAATGTGACTTCATTTTCATTTTGAACACACAGGGAATGTTACATTTCATGTCAGTGACTGCTGACGAAATGGAAATCACATACCAACAGGTCATCTGCAAGTCCCAGGGTCATATGGAAATGGGGAATTCATGTTTAATCATTGACTGTAGCTAATGAACAATCACTCACTTGTTTGAACCTCCCTTCCGCATCTCTGCAATGTGGCTTCTAGAATCATACTTTCCTTTTTTCTCCCTCCCCGCCCCCAACTTGCACCAATAAAAGGGTGCTTTGGTGGACAGAAACCTCTCCCATAAAGAATGCTCTCTTACAATAAATAAATTTGTGGCATTTCAGTAGTTCCACGTCTCTATGTCTCTGGTTCCGGGCTTTTCACAGAGCTTAAGTTGTAATACCTTGTGCAAAGAATAAGAATGGAACTAGTTAAACAAAAAAATCAGAAAATAATAACATTAAAATTAAAAAATTAAAAAAAAAAAAAACCCTCACGTAGGATCAAGAACAATACAGTTCTCAGCATATTAAATCCTGTTATCTGATTCCGCTGTCCCTGGAGGAGCTGTCCTGGGCCAGGTAGGTGGCCTAATCTCTCCCGCTGTAGGTGGTGCAGCCTTCCCAGAGCCTCGAGAAATGAAACTGGTCGAGCCTCTAGCTGCACATACAGAAGGAAGGCACTGCCACCTACAGGCTGTAAGATCAAGGACGTAAGAAATTAGTAGTTTAAAGAAAAATATTATTTTATTAATGTAACATTTTCATAGCCTTAAGCCCCTCAAAGTTAGCTGGTTTGTCCTGACTGGGGGAAGATCTGTTCCTAAATATGCAAGAACTTTTGCTGAGATTAGAGGCGCTCAGCTCTCCAACAATTAAAATCTCAGACTGGGGAGGGGAGGGTGGGTGATGGGTAGTGAGGAGGGCACCTTTTGGGATGAGCACTGGGTGTTGTATGGAAACCAATCTGACAATAAATTTCATATATTGAAAAAAAAAAAAAACAAAAAAAATACAATAAAATAAAATCTCAGACTGGACTCAGCACAGAGTGAGCGGGGAGGGCCTTCTAATACACTTTTTAAACTCAGAATTCTCTGGGCCTCGGGTTCCTCATTTGTAAACAGAGATAATGGATTCAATGGGTCGTTCTCAAAGTGTGGCCCCTGGACCAATATCATCAGCATCACCTAGGACTTCTTAAATATGCAAGGCTCTCTGGTTCTGTCTCAAGCCCCAGACCTACTGAATTGGATACCCTATGGGTAGGATCCAGCAATCTGTGTAACAAGACCTCCAAATAATCGTGATGTACACCCAAGTGGGAGAATCACTGGATTAGACGATGTAGAAATACCCGTTGTGCAATTTCCCACCACTGGACTGATGTCACTTGCAGTTCAACTGCCAGCCTATGGCGGCGCTGTCTCCCTGGGAAGACTGCCCTTAGTGGAAGAGAAGGTAAAAGTTGGAGCTACAGAAGCAAGTTGACAACTCCATGGAATGACCATGTGGCCACTGATGGATCATCTTGATGGTCAACTGAGTGTTTAAAAACTATTGTTCCAACAAAAAGTTTTTCAACCTAGCTCATCAATACATAATTGTACCTGGCCATCACTCTGATTTGTCTGCCTTTACGTCAATTAATGTCTCCTCTCAGCTGAACTGCAACTCCCAACTCCCAACTGAGCCCTGAAGTCCACAGCAGAAAATGTAGTACTTAATGACATATCATCATGGACTATTCTCACATTATTTCCCATGTTTATCTCATCTTGCTCCCCAGATCTCCCTAAGGATTTTTCCTTATATAGCTCATATACTACCCCTAGACTTCTGACAAGTCCCCACCATATCTCTGGCACAAATTGGTGTTTAACAAATTGTCGATGATTGGTTTTAGATGGTTCTGTGGAAAACACAAATTTGAGTCTTGTTTTTTAATGTTTATTTATTTTTGAGAGGAGAGAGAGAGGAGGGGAGGGGCAGAGAGAGAGACACACACACAGAATCTGAAGCAGGTTCCAGGCTCCCAGCTGTCAGCACAGTGCCTGATGCGGGGCTCGAACCCACAAACCATGAGATCATTAACTGAGCCAAAGTCGGATGCTTAACCAACTGAGTCACCCAGGCACCCCCAAATTTGAGTCTTTGAACAGACTTTAAGCCATCACAATGTTCTTCCTCCTTCTCCCACTGTGCTCCTGAGGGATTCTGTGAAGGGATTCTGTGAACTTTAAAAGTAGCCAACACCCACAAAAGCAGCAGGAATTAAAGAGCTAAGGGGGTGGGTGTTCTAAGCACTATATTAGACCCACATACACAGATCCCTGGAATAGTCACAATGCAAACTTCCTTTGTTATGGGACATTTATTTGGGCAGTTAAAGAAATAAAATCTAAACAACACAATAAAAATCTGAATCATCCCTTTGAAGAAAACTTAATAAAAATTATGCTTGGCTGTAGTTAGCACTAGAAAAGAAACCCAAATGCCAGCAGTCATTTCTGGTATCATAACTATAAGGTTTTTATGTAAGAATTATTGAAAAGCTCCCCAAACTTGCTCTGAATTTCCTCTGAATAGTAAGAGGGAAACTGAGGGCGGGCTCAAGTAGCCTTTGGCTGTCAGGGCTATTCTAGTTGACTGTTTGGCCTGGAGAGGCCCATCTGTTGTGAACAAGAGTCAGGGGTCTGAAATTACCCCCAAGCCCTTTCCTTTTACATCAGGAAGGTGAACATCTGAATGTGCGTGACTTTAAGGTCAGAAACTGTCCTCTTCATGTTAGCCTCTCAGCTCCCAGCCAGTTCTGGCACATGGCAAACTTTTGTGGAAACGCATTAGGCAAAACACACTGATATCCATAAATTCTTTGGAGACAGGACCAAGTAAAGCTAATTATACCACTCTCACATTTTATTTATACAACTCTCATTGTAAGAGGCCCAATTGTTTATAATGGAGACCACTTTGAATAGGGCAAAAATGAACAGGGTTAAAGTTTGGATCTTCATTCCAAAACAAACCAACATCATATTATTGAATTCAGTCTGGGCTCTCTTAGAATTGTTTGGGAGGTTGCTTTAAGTGTGTGTGTGTGTGTTACGAAGCTCTAGGCTTTCCTATAACCTGCAGGCCTTGGTGCTGTCCCAGGCCCTCATCAGAGTATGACATTCTAAATGACCTACAATTGAGAGATGTTTTCTGTACAGTTCAGAACAGCTGTGTGGCAGCTGCCCAGCGGAGGTGGTGGCATTTCAACAGCACTGGTCAATGAAAGACCCTTTATTATCTAGTGGCAGAGGACCAGGCTATAAAGTGTATTGTGTGCTCAGGAATCCTTTGAGATAAAAGGTGCAGAAGAAGGAGAATGGACTCTATTCAGCTTCATGGAGGACAGAACAGAGACTGTCTTCATAGGGTTGGATTCTGTGCTTTGGGTGGAAGAGGGCACTGGCAGAGCCTCGTGGGCAAAGAGGGGTGAGGGACCCTCTTGGGGCTCCTCTGGGTGGCCCTGAGTCCAGGCATACAAAAGCATTGCTGAAGAATCACTGCCCTGTTGCAAGAAGCTTCTGTGATCCCCCTGAAAGGCATTTTCTATCCTCCCACGGGAGAGGAAAGGCAGAGGTCTCCCTGAGGGGCAGAGCAGTGGGGACCACACAGCGCAAGGAATCATGCAGAATGCCCAGCACTTCACTTTGCATAGCACTGCCCAGGCTATGGTTCCTTTCCGAGGCAGACCTCAGTAAGTCCTGCAACACCTCTGGGAAACATGCAGGCAGGTGTTTATCCTTCCATTTAATAGGTGTGGAAAGAGGGGTCCAAGAGCTTAAGTGATTTGCCCAAACTCACAGAGCAAATGAATCAGGATAACTGGGACCAGAACACAAATCTTCCCATCCTAGTTAAACATTCTTCCTGCACCACCAGGTAGCTTCTCAGAGACTGCTTTTCAGGCATAGCCCGGAGCCAGAAGCTACATGGTCCCATTGTCTGTGGAGGGGTACCTTCTGATGGGTCCTATCTTCCTGCTCACTCACCTCCTTTCTCCCCATGCTTTCCACTCCTGGTCCAATATGCATTGATCACAGTACACCCTTGGGTATGCTGGGAAGTAGACAGGACATGCAACTACCGTGGCAGTAGCAAACCCACACTAATGTCCCCAAAGGGCAAGCAGTCTTGCCTTTTAAAGTAGAGCTTCCAGCCCCTAACCCCAACATCTGGGCCTTGTGGAAGCTTTCAAATTTTAAGCAAAGGCAAACAGGAAATCAGCCTCAGGTTGTTGACCCCTTCTATGGAAGGGACTGGAAAGGCACTAGCTCTAGTGAGCATAACAAAAAGGAACTTTGCAAATAAAGCAAAAGTAGTCCAAGATTCTCCACATCTCCAGTCACTCCAAGAGACCTCCAAAAAGATTTACAGAACTTCAGAATGCATGAGAGAAAATAGCCTTATCAATGGAGACATGTCCATTCCTGAATGAGACCTTACAGAATTTGTGCATTGGATGTTTCCTGAAAATTCAAAACCAAAATCACTCTGACTCCTGGGGATCAAACAGCTGTGTGGTTGGGGACAGTTTCCTTACCCATTAAAATGGAGAATATGATTGGACACCTGCTCTGTTGGTTTCACAAAGTGGTGTGTGTGTGTGTGTGTGTGTGTGTGTGTGTGTGTTAGAGAAAGAGAGAGGGAGAGAGAGAGAGAGAGAGAGAGAGAGAGAGAGAGAGAGAATGAGAGGACAGGTAACACTACTTGCAAAAGTTCTCTTTAAAATATCAAGAACTTGGGGCTCCTGGGTGGCTCAGTCGGTTAAGCATTCGACTTCAGCTCAGGACATGGTCTCGTGGTTCGTGAGTTCGGGTCCCATGTCAGGCTCTGTGCTGACAGTCCAGATCCTGGAGCCTGCTTCAGATTCTGTGTCTCCCTCTCTCTCTGCCCCTTCCCCACTCGTTCTCTCCCTCCCTCCTCCCCCCAAAATAAATTAACATTTAAAAAAATAAAAGTAAAAGTAAGTAGGTCATTTGTTTGCAAACTTCAGCTGGCATCAGAAACTCCCAGGAATTTGTTTCTGATTGCTACCCCAACCCCAGAGTTTCTGATTCAGTAGATCTGGGGTGGGACCCAAGAATTTTACATTTCTGATGTTCCTAGGTGATGCGGAGGTTACTGGTCTGAGGGTCATGCTTTCAAAACCTCTAAAATAGGGAATTACAAAACAAACTGAAGAAGAAGCTGTATTTAGAAAGTTATTCTAGGAGGGCCCAAAAGTCCGGCCAGAGTGGCCCAGGGATGTTAGAATCCACTTTTACTCTGGGTGACTTTGGAGAGGGGAACAAGGCAGTCGCCACCTTCTCAATGACACTGCCTACGGCGCTGCAATCTGTTTCCAATTTAAAGGAAGAGGGCAAGTGTTCTGCACGCGCTGAGCTCAATAAACCTGTCGTCGACAGCAGCCCTGCACCTGGAGCGGAGCTGACGTGACGCTTCCGGCTTTCAGAGAACTTTGTGAAGACTGTTACTGCTGCCTTCTACCTTGCAAGAGATTTTGTTATGAGTCACTGGTCTAAACACCTCTCAGAAGCCCAGAAGCTCCAGACACAATTATGAGTGAGACCTGCATTCTGCTTCCACCTTCCCAGTGCCTCATCCTTATGTCTTCCATAAAACTGATCTCTCTATACCCACCCCTCCCTCCTGCCTTCAGGCAGCACTTTTCAAAAGCAGTGATCCCCCAGATTACCTGGGGATCTTGTTGAAATGCAGATTCTGATTTAGCTGGTCTGATTCGGTGGGGCCCAAAGCCCTGCAGGTCTACCAGGCTCCCAAGGGATGCCAATGCTTCTGGTTTCTGGAATACACTTTCAGCAGCAAGGCATCATATAAATGGGAGCTTCTTAAGATCATCCGTAAATCCTATCTTTCATTCCCCAGTTACCCTTCTGTCAGGTGAGACTGGATGGTAATGGAAAATCACATCTACTTCTGTTAGATATAAGCCTGGCAACCATTACCTCTCCTGGCGATAAGAGGCTAGAATGTGCGGGCTTTCGGGGGCCCCCATGAGGAATGACACTGTACAGGGACTGACCTTTCAGTGAGGTCAGTCTCAAGTTTGGGACCCGTTCTTATTCCCCTTGTCTAGGTCTGCCCTCCATTTGCCGAGAAAGGAACTAATTCTTAAGGGGATGAGTTGACCTGATTATTTATTTATTTGCAGTTTATATCCTGTCTCCTTCTCGCATGGATTTAAAGCAAAGAGTTCTGATTAAGGATCAGTTTATCTGACTGGTAAAGTCAGGCGAAAACCCTTCCTCTATGTTCTCAAGCATCCTCTTTTGATGGAGAAGGTGGAAAAGGGGGAGGAGGAGGGGATGGTGCCCTTTTCCTCGCTTGCCTATGGGTTTGTGCTCAGACATTCTTTCACTTCTCGGGTAATACATTCTATCAGATCAAATTCTCAATTGTTCTCTTCCTGTTATTTTATCTGAAAAACGCCAGCCCAAATCAAAACAACCCGATGCCAAGAACCAAATGAGAGAGATGATTTATCAATAATTTATGGAGTCTTCTCTGACCCTTTATTCTCCCCTGCGCCCTTGCCCCCATCTGTCACAATGCCCCGTCTGTGCTGCCTTTCACATCCCCCCACGTTCGCCCTCCCTGCCTTACTTCCATGCCTACCAAACAGGCCAGCCTCACGACCTCACGTCAGAATATCATTATTAATACACAGCATTTATTGGCAATCTGGCTGGGGCAGCCACTCTGCCAGTTCTTTGTGCACAAGTCCTTCTGGTTCTCACTGCACGTTGTAGATGCTGTCAGTATCCCCTTTTTACAGTTGGCAAGTCTGAGGCTTACAGGCGAATTAACTGACCCCAGTTTCCATAGCTAGTAAGGCATCCATTAGTGGACTGGAGTCTTCACCTCGGGCTCTGGAGCTGAAGCACAACTCCACGACTAGACGGTACCACCTCCTGCGCTCCGGATGAATCTGCCTGTCCGTGTATCTGTCTGTGTGCTTATTGGTCTGTCTGTCTCAGCTTATGCCCCTCAAGATTGAGACTGCTTAGAGAGAATCTATATGAAGGGTGCCTGGATGGTTCAGTCAGTTAAGCATCTGACTTCGGCCCAGGTCATGATCTCATGGTTCATGAGTTTGAGCCCCACATGGGGCTCTGTGCTGACGGCTTGGAGCCTGCAGCCTGCTTCAGATTCTGTGTCTCCCTCTCTTTCTGCCCCTCCCCTGCTCATGGTCTGTCTTTCTCTTTCTCAAAAATAAATAAACATTAAAAAAATTAAAGAATACTTTAAAAAAGAAAGAAATTATCTATATGAGACTAGAGTTCTCCTCCCTTGGTGAGACACCATGACAAGGTAATCAGATCATTCCTATACCACTCCTTATGTAGTCCCTCCCTTTCAATCTCTCTCGTACAATCTGTCCTAAAAACTCCGCCAGGCCTATTTCCCCAAAACGCTGTGTTTAGTCAGCTCCAACTGCTATAACAAGATACCATGGACCAGGGGGACTTAACCAGAAGACAATTCTTTCTCACGGTTGTGGAGGCTGGAAGTCCAAGGTCAAGGTGTTGGCAGATTCCATTCTTGGTAAGGGCCCTCTTCCTTCTGTGCAGCTGACCATCTTCTGGTTTTATCTTCACATGGAAAGCAGAGAGAGGAGCATGTTCTCTTGTGTGTTTTCTTATAAGGGCTGTAATCCCATCATGAGGACTCTACCCTTAAGGTCTAACTGCTCACAAAAGTCCCATCTCCAAATACCATCATAATAGAGGGTAGGGCTTTTATACATGAATTTGGGGAGAACACAAACATGTAGTACACTAACACATGGTTTTCCTCACATTGCTCTCCTGTTTTAGAATGGACAAGGCCCCAGGGGATAATCCTTGTCATTTGTCTTACTGCCTAGTACTTGAATGCTATTTTCATGTTTGGGGAACCCTCTACCTTAAAAAGCAGAGATCACTGCTGCAAGGTGCATTGCTAACTTTCCTTGCAACTAAGGCCTGGACATGTAACCTAGGACCCACCATCAGACAGCAAGCACCCCCTCTGTTTTAAATTGGGAAAAGCCTGGGCCTTGGAGAGCTCATTCTGGCAAAGGCTGGTGGTGGCTATGCCTGCTTTCCAAAAGCAAGTGTGGCTGCTGTTTAAGCAGCAGAGTCTAGGACTGTGGTGCAGGGAAACAAGCTGAGCCCCGATACCCAATGGCAGTTAGAGAGGTGTCTTCAGGGGCGCCTGGGTGGCTCAGTCGGTTGAGTATCCGACCTTGGCTCAGGTCATGATCTCACAGTTCGTGGGTTCAAACCCTGCATTGGGCTCTGTGTTGACAGCTCAGAGCCTAGAGCCTGCTTCAGATTCAGCATCTCCGTCTCTCACTACCCTCCCCCTCAAAAATAAATAAAACATTAAAAAAAATCTAGAGAGATGCCTGGGTGGCTCATTTGATTAAGTGTCTGACTTCACCTCAGTTCATGATCTGGCAGTCCGTGAGTTTGAGCCCCACCTCAGACTCTGTGCTGACAGCTCAGAGCCTGGAGCCTGCTTTGGATTGTGTGTGTTTCTCTCTCTTTGCCCCTCCCCCACTCACACTCTCTCAAAAATGAATAAATATTAAAAACAAAATTTAAAGAGGTGTCTTCAATGACCAAGTGGGTTATACCTGGTAATACAGCTTCCAAACCCTGCTGGAGAATCTCAGAGCTCCCCGCTATTGTCTGATCATACCTCTCCTGAATGAAATAAGCTGTATTTGGGTTTTGACCTTGCTACTAAGGATGCTGTCTGCTACAGACTCCTTACCTCATCAGTGAGAGGGCAGCCCCTCCTATCTACCACATGAGGCTCTCACACACAGAAGTGGAGACACAAAGGGAGCCCCACAAGAGACAAATCTTGACTTCTCTTTTGTTTTAGCATTTTCAGTGTGAGACTCACTTACATTGATCTGTCATGCCCTGACCTAGTATAGGGGGATTGCTGTGGACTCTGGCACAGGCATATGCTATGACCACAGCAGGACAGGCAGAAAGAATGCCAGGGCCTTCTGTGCCCATCACCCCAGGAACTGGAGCCTCAGACCCCCAATCTACCTACCACCTAGCAGAAAGGCTAGGGAAACTAGTAGGCATGAGAGCATGGCAAAATGTGCCACTCACAGTGCCTGCCCTGCCCCAGCTCCTGCTGAAAGACACCCCTGTGCTAACCACATGGGCCTGACGCCTTCTGGTCTCCCACAGGGACCACAGCTGTGATTAGCTGCACATACTCCATGGGAGCCAATCAACTGACTCACCAGTGACCCATACTTTGTTTTTGTTTTTTTTATTTTATTCTCTTTTTTAATGTTTATTTATTTATTTATGTATTTTACCCTGTTGTTCCAATAGACTTATTTTTTTTCCTTTTTTTTCAATATATGAAGTTTATTGTCAAATTGGTTTCCATACAACACCCAGTGCTCATCCCAAAAGGTGCCCTCCTCAATACCCATCCCCCACCCTCCCCTCCCTCCCACCCCCAATCAACCCTCAGTTTGTTCTCAGTTTTTAAGAGTCTCTTATGCTTTGGCTCTCTCCCACTCTAACCTCTTTTTTTTTTTTTCTTCCGCTTCCCCATGGACTTCTGTTAAGTTTCTCAGGATCCACATAAGAGTGAAACCATATGGTATCTGTCTTTCTCTGTATGGCTCATTTCACTTAGCATCACACTCTCCAGTTCCATCGACGTTGCAACAAAGGGCCATATTTTGTTCTTTCTCATTGCCATGTAGTACTCCATTGTGTATATAAACCACAACTTCTTTATCCATTAATCGGTTGATGGACATTTAGGCTATGTCCATAATTTGGCTATTGTTGAGAGTGCTGCTATAAACATTGGGGTACAAGTGCCCCTATGCATCAGTACTCCTGTATCCCTTGGGTAAATTCCTAGCAGTGCTATTGCTGCAGTGACCCATACTTTGATTGTGGTGATGGTTTCATGGGTGTTTGTTTATGTCCAAACTCATCAAATATACACATTACATATTTTCAGTTCTCTGTATCTTAATTATATCTCAATAAAGCTGTTCTTTAAAGAGGACGAAGAAGAAGAAGAAGAAGAAGAAGAAGAAGAAGAAGAAGAGGAGGAGGAGGAAGAAGAAGAAGAAGAAGTAAAATGGCTTGGCACAAAATAAAACGAGCTGGTCCTTTCAGATTTTCTCTGTGGGAAGCTGAAATTGGGAAAGAATAAATAAATGAAATAGATATGAGCAGGCAATTTGCAATAAGAAACAAGCTGAAAGGCCATGTTGTAAGACAAGAGCAGGGGCCATCATGGGCTATGAAGAAGCCAAGTAATGAGGAGGCAGACACCCTGAGTGAACAGAGCAGTAAGGCCAAGGAAGAGGGGAGCAAGCATTGGGAATGTAGTGGAGTCCCATTAACGGAGAGATCAGGGTAAAGTGCCCCGAACCGTAGCAAGGCTAACGGCCACCTTGGCTCTGGAAGACTGCCCCATCCTGCTTGTCTGTCAGTCTGCTTGCTTTCCTTAAGTGTCCATCGTAGGCGTCCTGACCACACAATGCCCAGGGCTCAAGGTCACTTGAGGTCAGCTACGTTCTTCTGTTTTTTTTTTCTTTTAAAACTCTGTTTATTTGTGATTTGACATTAATTACCATTACATCTAAGAGCAATATCAGATAGCATTTATACGTTTTCCACAGGACACAGAGTTTTATTGGTTCATTTTTTATGTCAATGCAGGTAAATAGAGGCATTAACAAAAGATACAAACAGTTCACTGTTGTGTTTAAAAAATATTTATGCGTGCTGCATTTATTTAAGATGTGTGTGTGTGTGTGTGTGTGTGTGTTTTAAGGTTATGGAAAAGCATAATTCATAGGTTACTGTTTCTACATACCTTGTAGTAGAACATAAATGAATATGGGGACACACATCTCTGCCAAAACAAGGCTCTGCTTCCTAAGCATCCTGACTTCAAGGTTGACTTCTTCCTCCCAAGGCACAGAAAGAACACAGAGGCTGGCCATTCCAAATGTCAGTGGGGCACACAGAAGCAGAAACACGGGCAGTGTGAAATTAAGGGATGCTTCCTCCTAGGAAAACAACGCTGATGAGAAACTAAATTAGCATGGTTAAAAACAAATACCATAGCATCACATTCTCCTCACATCTAGAGTTTCACTTGGTTTCCTTAATTACTTCTGTTTTATTTCCTTTCCATTTCCTGGTACAGTGGTCCGGCGACTTTGCCCTCAGCTTCCACGTGCAGAATGACTGTTGGGACACTAACACACAGCAATGGCCTGCAACTGCATAGAGGCTTGGTCCCTGCCTCTGGACCAGTTGCTAGGCCCTGGCTTCCTGAGCTAGGGCTGAGCTCTTGGACTGCTTCTGAAAGCCCTTCCTAGCCGGACCGCCCTCCTTATCCAACTTTATTTCCCTTGCCAATAATAACCCATTAACTCAGGCCCAAACTTCCATCTTTATAAAAAGGCTCGTGTAGATTTGCTACAAGCAGATAATTTGTCATAACTTCTAAGCCCATTATGCCCTTGGGACAGGGCTGGAAAAATAACGTCTGGGCCCTTGAAGATATTTCTTTGCCTTGCTGTTGTCACAGCTAAACGGAGTGATTCATTAGCCCTTGTGAGAAACGCCTGACTGTCATTCTTAGAAGATATTACTGTTACTATGCCGTAGCAAGTCAATATTCAAAGAAAACTGAAATCTTCCCCTTCTCTGAACTCCCATGGTACTTTGGGTTTACAATTCCCACAGCTCTTATCAACAGAGCCTTGTGCTTTGGCTCTGTCCGCACTGGGCTCGGCCACCACCCAACTTCCCTCTACAACAACCAGGTCAGGACAGCACCTTGTCCCTAAGTGCACCTGGCACTGCCAAGGTAATCACAATTGTTCTTTTTTACTGAAATGAACCATTCCTGAAACCTAGCTTTTCTTCCTCCTTTTTAAAGAAACTACATTTATTAACCACCGTCCCTGCTCCAGACAAGAGGCTAAATGATTTATACATCCAGTTGAATTATCTCCCCAAATCCCTAGAACATGCTTAAGAGGTAGACATGAGTTTTGTGTCAGAGACCATGACTATAGTGAGCATTCCTTCACTGGTAAACCTATCTCTTAGTCCTTCTTCTGTTTTTCCAGTGGCTAAGAAAGTAAATGAGGTCTTCAAAGTAAGAGAAAAACACAACTTCAACAGCAAGCAATGCAAATTAACATCTTCAACCTGCCTGCAAGTGTTTCTCCAAGTGTGGACCTCAGGAAATGACAGATTCACAGATTGAACCAGAATTTCTGTGAGCGGTTTAACATACAATTCAAATGCAGATTCCTGGGCCCCTGCCTCAGATATATGCGATCAGAAGCTTTGGGGTGATCTTTAAAGCACTGAAGGTGGTTTTCATGAAGACATAAGTTTGAGAAATGGTCTGAAACTGAGTCTGTGTATTGGTCAGAATAGGCTTGTTATGCTGCAGTAACAAACAATACCAAAATCTCAGTGGCTTAAGGCAAGAAAAGTTAATATGTCACTCACACAGGTCTGCTATGGGTGTGGGTAACTCTCCAGGGAGTTGTCCTCTATGAGGTAACTCAGTGATCTTGTGACCCTTCCAATCATTCACTGTGTCAAAAGAAAGGAACTTGCCTATAGAGGGAGTGTGAAACAATATTCCACATTCACAATCTTCAGAAAAAAAAAGAACTGAAAATACTAGTGATTACCAGTAAAATGTACCTTAGATAAGACTGTGTTTAAGTTCCCATGAGCACATCCCACCCTTCCAGGAAGCCCTAATTTGTTCTCTAGCTTATGAAATCCTAGAGTGACGGGTGAGAAAGGTATAAGTTAGTATTTGCATCTTCCAGGTCCATTCCAGGAACATTTCGGACCTCCAGAGAGGAGGGCCAAGGCAAAAGACAATGATCATTTGTCTCACCATCTTCCTTTCTTTGTGTTTCCATGTCAAGAAAATGAACTAGAGGTGGAATTTGCCTCATGTAATGTTCACAAGGAGGACAAGATGCTACTATTGCTAAGGAACTGCAAAGGAAGCTTCCAGATGCTGCATACTTGCCTGGACCTCTTCTAGACCCTGAAGTTGACTCAAGGACAGCTCCCTTGCAGGACTTGTGGTTGGACTACCCACTCCCTGCCTTTGCTCCTTTCCCTCCCTCACCTCAGAGTTTTCCTCCTCCTTGGTTTATTATGGAGCAGACAAATCTACAGTTTCTCCTTCTCTCCCACCTCCCTGAAGAAAGCACACAAGCCCTCTGGTTTGCAGGTTACAAAAGAGAAATTGCCACAGGTCAACATAATAAGGAAGACAGAAAGTATAAGAAAATGCCTGTCTTGGGGAAAAGCCTGGTAAAATGGAGGTCATATAAAGGCATATGTTAATCTGCCTGAATTGTCCTCTCTCTCCTCCAGGAGGAAGGGACCACATGCCCTTCGGCTGAGCAGAAGCTGGATGGAGGAAAGGATCAGTGAACAGAAGACAGAGGCCAACTGTGTTTCCAATTACATCTTGGGAGGATGCCGGAGACTCTAGAACAGTGTTCTCCACAAGAACCTTGAAAGGACTTTTGCAAGCTCTGTAAGTTTGTTATTTTTTTGGTCTCCTCAGATAAGAAATGGCATCCCATGCTTCAACCAGATTTGTATGTACTATGTGTGTACGAATGCATGTGTGTACATACTAGAAGGTTCTATGAGAAAGGATGGAGGGTGCTAGAACCAGTTTGGCCTGAAAAGGGGGCCCGGGTATAACCCTGGGAAGGGCTCAGTGGCAGCTCCAACAGGAAGTTACAAAGTAATATAAATTTTTTTTATTTCAAAAGTTTTGTTCAATAACCCACCCAAAGGTGAAACTGAAATTGACGTACCTCTGATTTTGCTTTTAGGAGATGGTGTTGCTTATACCCTCTACATTTGTTAGATATGAGGACTGAAGGGGACCTTAGAGACTGAGTCCAGAAGCCTCATTTTATGGACGAGGAAACTGAGGCACAGAACTGTTTGTGGTAGATGAGCCAGTCCTTCAGCCCAGGGTTCTTTCCCAACAACCCACTGCCACTCGATCCCAAAGAGACAGTGAAACAATGTGACACTTGAACAGTCCCTGCCCTCTATTCTCAGGATGGGTTTCTGTAAGTGTTCCTCTCTTCACATAGTGTATCTTATTCTTTTCTCTGTAATGGAGTTAAAAATAAAGCTTAATGATGGGCAACTAAACTGATCACATTTCAGCCTCAGGCCCCAGACTCAGAGAGTCTTTTGGTTTCTGGCAGGGAAGTGATCTGCACTGAGTCACTGACAAGGAAATACAATGAGAGGCCAGACATAGGGTCCACATTTACCTTCTCACTTCCTCCCTAAAAATATTTTTCTGGTACTTCTAATGCTGCACAGCCAGCTTAAGGCTGAATACAAGGGGAAAGTTAGGCCAAAACGATCTCATCTCCTTGTGGTTCCTCCTTTGAACAAGAAATAATAGTTCTAAATCCCATCCTTTTGGGAAGAAGCCTAAGACAGATAATCACTCACCACTCTGTTTCCAGGTTGCCAAGATGAAGCTGGCTTACCATGCCTGCAGAGTCCATTAAAACTCTTATTTCACCAAAGAGGGGAGTCCCAGGTACCGTCAGCTTCATGCATCCATCCCACCATGGCCCTCATAACCAGGGCAGACCCACATGTCAACCACTCTGGAGACGCAGAGAGACTTCTCTGAAAACAGAGACTTTGTTCTTGTGTGTGGACTTCCTAAGTTTTCTGTTCAGCTGCTAGAGACCCTTGCTTCTTACCCAAAATAGTTTAATAAGTTGAAGCCAATGCTGGTAGAGGAAATTATGCAAGAACGAAACAAATAGAATATTCATGGGATATTTTTAGCACTAGAATATTTCATCAACTCTTCACCCCAAGCCTGATACCAGATCACACCTAAGATTTTATCCCACCTTTACAGACATGTGGCTATGACTGCCATCAGACGCATTCCATATTCCTTCATGAAGAAGTAAAGCTGTTGACTGGATGTGCTAACCCTGCCTTCTGCCTTATCTACAGCTCCCTTCAAGGAAGTTCACCACCTACCAGTGATGCAGACCTCTAAGACTTCATTTCCTCACCTATAAACTGAAAATAGTCATAGAACAACCTCATGAATTGATTAAGTGAATGTGAAAGTGAATTAAATGAATACTGATTAAATTAATGTGATGATAAAATAAAATAATACATATAAAATGCTCAGAACAGTACTCAGTAAACCTTAGCTACTCTTATTATATGATATCATTATGCAACTAGGCTCCTCCCCCCAGGCATAGCCAGTTGGACCATTCCTGGGCACCTGAACCTAGGACAGCAACTGAACTCATCTATTGCACAACAACTTATGCTATGGCCCATCAGTGGGCATCTTGTCCACACAGCTTACCCTGGAAATCTGAAATCAGAAACCTGGTGAGAGAAGGATGTGGGTAGAAATGGAAGCAGACATGCAAAGTAAAGATAGAGAAAAGCAGAAGCTGAGCACCAGGGCCAAGACCCCTGAGTCTGCTTGTTGTGGAATTGTAGGGTTTTTATTTTCTTAAGTTTATGTATTTATTTTGAAAGAGTGTGTGTGTGCACATGTAGGGAAGGGAGAGAGAGACAGTGAGGACAGCAGAGAGAGGGAATTCCAAGCAGGTTCCCTACCACCAGCCTGATGTGGGGCTTGAACTCACGAACCCAACCATGAGATCATGACCTGAGCCGAAGTCAGATGCTTAACTGACTGAGCCACCCAGGCACCCCTGGAATTGTAGTTTCTTGAGGCCTGCTCTTCCTGGGGCAAGGCCTTTCCTAAGATTCCTGAGCCCATGTATTGTTACAATAAGCCATCTGTTATTTGAAATACCTCCGGTAGATCTCCTTTTCTTGCACCCAAATTAAAACAAACAAAAAACCCCAAAAAAACTGAGGTGCCTGGGTGGCTCAGGTGGTTAAGCATCCGACTTCAGCTAACTCATGATCTCACTCATGGTCTGCGAGTTTGAGCGCCTTGACGAGCTCTGCACTGATAGCTCAGGTCATGATCTCATGGTTTGTGGGTTCGAACACCTTGTTGGGCCCTGTGCTCAGGTCAGTCAGAGCCTGCTTTGGATTCTCTGTCTCCTTCTCTCTCTCCTCCTTCCCCACTTTCGTGTGGCCTCTCTCTCTCTCTGTCTCTCTCTGTCTCTCTCTCTAAAATAAATAAACATTAAAAACAAACACAACAACAACAAAAACAAAAATGCATAATCTGACTCCAGCCTACTTTTCTGCTCCTCCATCACCTTCAGAGCCTTTGTTCATGCGATGACTCAGCCTGGAATGCCCTTTCCATCCACCTCACATCATCCTCATGTACCTCGGGTGAGATGGACACTGCTAGTACTTCACCCAGATTCCTATTATTGTTTTTGCACACCTGGCCCCAATTTTCTGTACGCTTTTGTTTATAATGGTCAACACCTGCGATAACCTTCAGAGACCTACCCTCTGGCAACTAGAACAAATCTGCCCTTAAGCTCTTCCCAAACCTGTCCATCATGGCTTTTGGCCAATGACCAACTAACATGAGACGATGAAAGCCCAGTTCCTTTGCCTGGAAGCCAGGGGCAAACTGAGGTATAAATTATTCCCTAGAATTCCCTCACAGCATCAGGCTAACCTACTCTCCATGGGAGTGAGCCAGAAATCTCATCTTTGCTTGGGTCTTCTCCTGACCCTCTCATCCTCTCTCTATATACTCCCTTGTTAGGTCTTCCCAGGAACACTTCCTTAAGAAATCACTTGCCCACTCACCCTCTTCTGGGAACCCAAGCTAAGACACGGTGAACATGATCTCCCTTCAAAGCTTCCCCTGGCAGTTCCCTTTTGCCCCCATAATTGCACCACAACATTAGTAACAACAATAGTATACTTACTGCTTTCCATGTCTGTCTAGATGGTTGAGTTTCTCAGAGGGGAGGGGTTTGTCTTGTTGATTCTTATTTCCCCAGTGCTTAGCACAATCCTTGAAAACCATTTTTTTTAAATGTATGTGTTGTACAACTATCTACAATAGCCCTAGAGCTATAGAAGAGAAAAATTACATAAAGTTACTGACTTCCAAGAGCCTCTGGGCTTCAAATTTCTCATATTTGAGGAAGTGATTATCTCTAAGGCTCCCCCAATCTATGATCTTATATTTAAGCAGGATGATGACAATTTCTCATAATCAGCCCTGCCATTTAGTGTCCCATATGCAAGGAAGGCTTGAAAACCGGAATAGTTGTCTTTTACCTCTGAATCGAGAGATCTGATTATCCAGCAACAACTTATAAATTTTCAATTTTGTAAATGTCTAATCTATGATTGGAGGGGTACAAAAATACTTTGAAGATTCAGGCTCACAAATTCATTTATTGGTTTATTATCTAACAAATATTTATTGAATGACTACTGTGCCCAAGGCACTGTAAACAACAAAGTGATAAAACAGGCTTGGATATACAACAGTTTAAATATGCCTCACAATTTACTGTTATGCTTTCATACACATTAACTCCATGTATAATAAAACTGTGAGGTCATGAATATGATCTGCATTTTTTCTAGGTCCCCTAGCCAGGGCTCACACAAGATCACACGGTCAATCAACGAAGAGCTTGAGCTTTCTAGGTCTCTGGCTTCAATCCCCTGCCATTTCCACTTCACCACGTTGCTTTCTTTTGCAAAACATCCACGAGTATCAGCCTTTACCATATTTTCTCATTTGTTTCAGCTCTAGAGCTAGAGGTCACCT
Organism: Panthera uncia; assembly: GCF_023721935.1. NCBI lineage: Eukaryota > Metazoa > Chordata > Mammalia > Carnivora > Felidae > Panthera > Panthera uncia. Next base: position 89,534,729 of record NW_026057582.1, read on the forward strand.
TGAAATTTCTCAGAACATCATCCTTTAGCATGGGCCTTTTTAAATGATAAATGCTGAAAACACTACTTAATAAGGTAAAAACTGCTCGTGTTCATTTAAGCTCAAAATAATGTGATTTTATTCCTAAGGAAAAGTGACACATTCTTTCTGGGGCACATGTACCAATTGAATAGAAATGTAGAAGCTTATAATAGATCACACGTGTAAATAAAGTTATATCTTTATAGATGAATTCAGTTATAATAATAAGTCATACATAAGGATACATTTAGTTACAGAAATCTAAACATATGTTTATATGAGATGCCAACATATTTCTAGATAATGGTATCTGGCAAGAGCACAAAAAGCTTTAAAGCACTTGTTATTTATTCCCAGGAAACCATGATCAGGTTCAGAGCATTCAAAGAGTAAGGTGGGGAAAAATGACATAAAACATAAGTAACACAAAAACACCAACACAATAATAACCAATGAAACATCTAAATTAGGGTCAAACAACATACAATGGGAATCAGGTCTATCAGCCCCCACTAAGTGTATCCAAGTTTTAATCTCTGTCAGAATAAAAACAAACAAACAAACCTAACATTTCGGAGACTGGGTGGGGAGTGGAGGTATGGAGATACAGAGGGGGAAGAGGGCCAGCTTTGTAAAGGAGAGGGCCAAAATGTTTAGGGAAATAAGAACTAAGGCTTTTGCAATGAGAAGGTCAAGAAATTCAAATATGAAGTTAGCAAACGTGCCTCAGTAGCAACGAAGTTGCTTCTTTGGTGACAAAGAAAGGTCCAGTTTCAGCAATATCATCATTTAGGGCTCTGCAGAATGAGGTGCTTAACCACTGATTGGATGGTCTGTATGGCACAGATAGAGTTTGCCCACCATGGGCCACCCTACAGGATGAGGTGGATCTGATCATCTATCAGAGGATTCCCCAAATGTCCAAATCTTTAGGTCCTTTCTCTGAGGTCAGTTTCCTTTGAGAGGAATTTTCCAGTCTCCTACCTGGGGTATTGGGTAGAAGCCTAGCTTCCAGAAGGCTGGGAGGCAATCAGGAGAAGGGGGTTTGTGAAATCCTGCCATGCACTATGCAAACTTTAATTTAAACCTCTGCTTCCACCAGTGTCTCTTCCCAGGCTTTGGCTATAGCTGGCATGTCTGACTCCAGAGTTTTTCTGGCTTACATTCTACAGAATATACTTTACTCAGGCAGTCTGCTTAGGTCAGAGAGAAGGGGTCGTGCGGCTGGGAGCAGGGAGGTGGCCTCACTTCTTTTTCCTGTACTCAGTAGCACTCAGCACTTTCATCTTTATTCTTTCTGAGATTCTGCAATGGGACCTGTCCTGCATCTTATTGACTTCCCACTGACATCCCTATATCCCACCCTGTTCCCACTGCACCCGTCCCCACCCCTAGACATTTGGGTTTTAGATTTCTCTGCGATGCCGGGTCATTTATTGTTCATCCATCCAGTTTTCATCTTCCACATTTTGTTTGAGATCCTCACTAGCCTTTTCTTTCTCCCTGTAGGTTTATCCTTCTTTATTCCTCTGCTTTGGTTTCTAGAGAGAAGTAAACATTTGTGTGCAATTCACCATGTTAAATGAGAAGCACAATAATTTAAGAAGGCTCAGTTGCAGATATGTAAAGAGAGATTTGCAAAGGCATAATCAAGTCAATCTGGAAAGATCATAAGCAGCAGCCACAAAAGCAGCTTTGGGTTCAAGGACAGTTTTCATCATGATTATGCCAAATTACAGGAGCTCTCTGAGACAGAGACTTGGGGTAAAAGGTTTTCACATTTTGCTGGTGGCAGAACATGCAGGGGGCATAGCAGGTGTGAGTGGATTCAGACCCAGGCCCAGGCTTCTTACTAACTGTGTGATATTGGGCAAGTTGCTGACTCCTTCAGTTGCTTCTTTGGAAAATAGAATTAATTGCATCTCCTTCACTGGGTTGTGAAAATTAAATGAGATCATGCCTGTGAAAGTGCCCAGCACAGTGCCAGGCACATAGGCACCCAGGGCTCAACAATCAAAGCTGATTCTTTCATGGCCCTTGGAACCAAATGTGGGCCTAGCGGGCATCCATTTGTCTCTGCTTACTGCTCTTTGCCCCCAGTAGAAACGGGGTTATAGGGAAAGAAAAATAGAGCAATAAATCACACATGCTGTAACCTTCAAAGTCTGAAGAACACTGCCCCAGGCAACTCCTGCACCGTCCAGTGAAGTGTGCCGGGTTCCTCTCTCATCCACATCACACACCAGAAGGCTGCCTGGCTCTGCTCACTGTAAGTGGAGAGTGAGACTTACTGGGACTTAGATGTTTTCTAAACCCTTCAAGCATGATCTTACCCCTGAGGATATGGGTCAAATGACCTCTGAGGAGAGGAGAAAGGGAAGGGAAATGCATTCCATATTCATGTGACTCTTGACCCACTTAAAGGTCACTCCCCAAGCTACATCACCCCTTTCTGGGAACACTTAGCACCTGACTCTTGATGGGGTGGTTGGCCTCTTCCTTGTGATTTAATTAGTTACCCACAGGGTGGTTGGCTGAAAGCCCACATTCCATACAATCTCATAACTGGGAGGAACCTTCAGGATCACCCATTCAGGGCTTAAGTCTCCTCTACAACATCATCAAGTGGTTGTCTGCCTTGTCTGGAGCCCTAGTAAATGATAGGACATTTAATAGAGGGAGAAGTATGCTGTCTGTGGACAGCTCTGAGAGCTGTAAAGTTCTTATTTAGATGAGTTTATCCTTTCATTGATTTTTTTAAAACACTTCAAAAGGTTATGACCAGCAAAGAACACTGGAGTCACCGCTGCTATCAGGGAGCTGATGAGGGAGGAGATGGACATTAAACGAGCATGGGAAACTCTAAAAGTGGGAAAGATATAATGAATGCTACAGAAGTAAAAACTGGGTGCTCTGGAAACACTAGTCTAGAGCGCTGGTTCTCAACTGCATTAGGGAAAAGGAGAACAATTTAACTCTCAAGGGACCATCAGCAATATCTAGTCACAACTGAAGGAATGCTACCAGCATCTAGTGGGCAGAGGCCAGGGCTACTACCAAGCATCCTACAATGCACACCCCCCTACAACAAAGAATTATCCTGCCCAAAATAGTACCACTTAAAGAAACCTGATCTGAAGGATTTAAGGAAGGGCCCCCACTCCAGGGAAGTGAAGTATAAGCCTTTACCCAAAGGAGGAGTCAAGGTTATCCAGGGAGAGTGTTCCAGCAAAGGGAACACAGAGGCCATTCAGCATAGCCAGAAATTGGAGACCGAAGGTAATTTGGGAATTGGATTTATGACTCAGCCAAGTTCCACCCATCAGGAGCCCACAGGGCAAGTTCAGTCCTCCTTCCTCAGGAGGAAGTATCTGAGTATCCGAGGACAGCCATGATGGTCTTGTTGATTTTTTCTTCTCAAAACCCTTTGATGTTTCTCTAATAGAGAGCTTTGCGACTTTCCCAATCTGGGTTACATTTCTGATTGTGTCTCCTGATTCAGGGCCATGCTGATAGTCAAGGCATCCCAACAGGTGTGAGATGATGGACATAGAAACATGTGAGCTCATCATCACTTCCAGAGGTGCCAACAAGATCATGCAGCTATTTCCCTACAGATGTTTTTCTGGGTAGAAGGAATCAACCCTGTAGGCACACCATGTTTGTCACACCTGTATGGAAAACGAACCCTGGCTATGGTTGACCTTGAGTGTTCCTGGCCCTGGCCCAAAAAACTTGGCTAGAAATCTGTGCATGCAGAGTGAGCCAGCCAGGTTCAGTTCTTCAAACCCAACTTTAGGGTCAGGAAGGAAGAGGAAGAGACAATGGAAAGAAGGAAGGGCTTTCTCCTTACACCAGGCCTGACCTTCAGCCTTTCCAACCAAGAGTGCACACCCATGTGAAGCCACCACCTCCAGGCTGCACACTTCTGTCAAATGCTTTGTCAGTCCCTTTCCTGACCAAGCGCCAGCCTCCACAGACTCAAAGTAAGGCAGCTTAAGGTAGGACATAGGAGTCAGTTTACAGAGGTAGGGAGTTGGGGCAAAGAGTAGACTATCAGAAATATGTTTCTCCTCCCGAGGTGGAAGAGGCTAGGCTAAGGTCAGCCCTGGGGTATAGGGGAAGTAGCATGTAGGTCTGCTTGTGAAAAGTACCCAAGACTTAGAGTCACAAGCCAGTTACCCCTGGCTGTGTGGGACAACCTCTGTTCACACAGATAGGTCTAACATGTAATTACATCTGTGATTTAAATTAACTTACCAATGGCCAATGTAATATTTCATCATTGAAACCAGCAATTATTCTTTCTTCAAGTATTTTGAGTTAAATGCATTTTGCTTTTTATTATTATTTTTTTAAGCTGTCAAGGGATAGAAATTATTGGTAAGGGATATGACTTCAGTAAGTCAATTTAACTCAACAAACAAATACTGATCATCTCCAATGTGTCAAGCTCTGTTTTAGTTCCTGGGAGGGACAAAGATGAACAGGAAATGTATCCCCAAGGCAGAATATATCCTTATGTAGGATGGTTAAGTAAGACCATAGAAGTACAAAGTGTTAAAGATCATAGAGGAAAGAGAGAATCTGAGAAAGGAAAGCAAAGATGTCATGGAAGAAGTAGCATGTGAGCTGGGTCTTGGAGGATGAGTAGGATTTTGATGAAGGAAGGGAATTTTATATGTGGAAGGGAGAAAACAAGGATATGTGTGGAAGGGGAGAAAAGCCGAAGAGAAAGATTCAGTGTGGATAAAGGGAGTAGGCTTTCTTTTTCCATCCTCTCTCCCTATAGACTCTGAGACCTTCCTGGTGGTGACACCTGTTCACCCATAAATTTCCAGTCTGATTAAGATCATATGTCAGGTTTCATTTCACCTTCCCTGTGCAATCCTAGTTAAGATAAAAGTCTAGTTCTGTGGGCTCCACCCTAACTGGCCCACTGGCTATATGGTTCACCTCAAAAACTTTTAAAATGTATTTGCTGGGGCATATCCCAGACTTATTAAAATGGTAGGCTATGGCCCAGGTAACTGAACTTTTTAACAAGCTTTCCAGATTTTTCTGATGCCTATCAAGGATTCACTGGGGTCCAGTGAAGATGCCTGTTCACTCATGACAGTTCTACCCATGTCCATGGGGCCCAATCACATTTAGCATTTTAAAGATGGTGTTGAGGCACCTGTGTGACTCAGTCGGTTAAGCATACGACTTCAGCTCAGGTCATGATCTCTTAGTTCGTGAGTTGGAGCCCCACATCAGGCTCTGTTCTGACAGCTCAGAGGCTGGAACCAGCTTCAGATTCTGTGTCTCCCTAGCTCTCTGCCCATTCCCTGCTCATGCTCTGTCTCTGTCTCAAAAATAAATAAACATTAAAAAAAAATTTTAAGAGTGTTGAATGAACACATGTGGGCCTAATTCAACATGAGGAGCAGACAAGGGGACAGGTCCCCTATATTCGAGTCCTGCTTCTCATTTTCCTATGTGAGCTTGGGCAAATCCCTAAATTCTTTCTCCCTTACTTTCCTCATCTGACAAATGGACACTACAGTCATTTGCCATACATGGTATGAAAATGCAATGGGATAGTGTTTGAAATAAGTGCATTGAAAAGCAAAGGCATTCTATACATATTTTGTTATAAGGCATTATTATGTACTCACCTGCTTCTAGCTCCTTGTGGGCAAGGAGTACTATCTCATTCCTCTAGAAGGAGCCATCAGGCAGGGCTCTACACACAGTAGTCCATGGTGGGCACTTCAACAAATGAAAATCCACTGAGCTAAGGCTGTCCTCTGCCAAGACACTAAAATGTCCCCTTTGTCTGAGGGTAATAACTGCAGTTACTATTTAATTAAGAAAGACTTCCAAGGAAGAATAATCAATTTGCAAATTACATTGGGTAAAAAGCAGACGAGGAATTGCTCTACCATCATGGTAGTCGATGCATACTAAGTGAGGGAGGGGAGAGTTCCAGCACACAGACCTGCCTGCCCACTCTCTGCCTTTGCAGATTTACAGTCTCCGAAGTTCATCCAAGTTGTCAGCTTAGGGAATTTTGATGCATTGGTATATTTCTTAGGTCAGGGCCAAACCCACTGGGTAGAACACTGTCCCTTTATCAGTGGGAGAAATGATCAATCTGGAAAAGAATATATAATTCATGGCCAAATAGAGCAAAGCATTAAATCAGGAAGCCGACACTAGCCCAATTTATGGCATTGCTTTACTAAGTGTATTCCCCACTGTATCATCCAACAGCCCATCTTGATCTAAAAACACCTGCTTTGGAGAATGGGTCTCTCTTCAGTGCTGGGGAGAAAGCAAATCGCCTCCATCAGCAGCCATTTCTGTTGATGGAAAACCTTGTGGCCCTATGCCAACAACATATAAAAGTAAATAAAAATTGAAGTGCAGGTCTGAAAGAAACAGCGACACAGTATGGCTACATTAAAATATTTATGCCCTCAGACTTTTAGACATCCATTATCTACAGTATGTTAATAAGAGTGCTAAACTGACCTTGGCTGGGACACAAAACTTCCAGTGCCCTGCAAAACAACTCTGTCCTCCCACATGCCTTCGTTTACGGAGAAGTACACAAGGGAGCAGGTGAACAGAAAGACTCCCAGCCTGGACGCCTGGGGGCAACTCGTGACTGGGGAGCAGAGTTTGAGTCCCGATAATGAGTGAGGTGACACTGGCAGGTGGCTTTGCCTCTCTAGGCTTCTGTCTCTGCTCTTGTGCATTAGGAAAGGGTTCCAGAAGATCAGAGAGTCCCCAACCTGGCTATTTGTTTTCAGATTTGAAATGAGATATTTGAACACACAGATGGCCAGACTCCCCACCCCTGACTTAATCAGCACCCGAAGTGGGTGGGTGGCCCCGGTTCTCACCCACATTCCACATTCCAGATGGTCCAAGAGTGAAGGGAATCCTGGCCTTGAACTCTGAACTGCCCTTCCCTCTGAGGCAGGCTCCTATTCCGTGACATTTCTAGCTCACAAACCCACCTGGGAAAAACTTCAAATGCTTCTGGTTGCTTACAAATCAGCGGCTCTGGATCTGGTTCAGACTCGCAGGTGACATTCACCGCCCTTTGCGCTGGAGGCTGCCATTGACTCTCCTGGCTCATTCCTTCACCACCAACTGTGCTCTTGCAACTTATTCCTGACACAAGTCATTTTATTTCAGACCTCCACACACTTACATAAGCAATCCTCACTTCCCCAAATGCTCCCCCCCCCCCCCCCCCCGGCCCTCAAAATCGGGAGCCCTTTCTTCAAGACCCAGTTTTAGCATCTGTTTCCATAATTGCTTATCTTCTCCTTGGCATTGTTGTCATGTTGATCTGGCTATCCCTCCCACCAGACTTTGAGTTCTCTTCTTGTCTTTCTTGGGATATTTCTGTGTGGGGGTGCACAGGCATATGCAAAGGGACTCAGGATAAGCAGGATATATTTAACTGGGGCAACTGTTTTCTTTTTACAGTGGGTGCCATTTTTAATATTTAAACATTAAATACATCAGAGAGCTACGTGCAAAGCATACATGACATTTTAAACTGAGACAGAGGACCTCAAACAAATATCAAGGGGGATTATGGGAAGTTATTCTGCCACAACTAGAGCCAAGACTTGTGCCTGCATTATCCCTGGGTCTCTGGGACCGTGGGAGTACTCCAGGGAGGACTTTGAGAAACACTGCCAGGGCTGCTGACAGTCATCCCTCACATCTCCCCCTTTCCTCATCTTCAACACTATTCCTGGCACGTGGGAAATGGCTCAGTAGATTTGTATTTGTTCACTAATTGAATGAAAAAGTGGACAGACGTATTAGGAACAGTGAAGTCCATGCAAAAAAAAAAATAGTTTTCTCACACCAAATGTCAAAGTTTTCATCTAATACCAACCTCTCTTTAATACAATAAAAGTAATATGCACTGTCACTGTAGGCCACTTGGCCCTAAATAACAATATGAAACTTGCATGGGCTGGGATGCAGTAGGATTCTGTTAGGACTCCGTTGGATGAGAAAAAATGAAAGCTGCCTGGAGCAGGCTCCCACCCTCCCTGATTCCTGAAGGCACCTTCTGGGTCACAGAGACCATTCAGCCTGGAACAAGCCCAGCAGATTGCCTGAGGGGAGAATGGCTACTGAGCTGAAAAACAAAAACTGGAAAAGCTTTTAGCAACCTCAGGCTAACTAAACTTGCTCAGTCATTGGTGAAAGTTAGTGAGGAGAAATGGGGCATCTGGGGGAAGACTGCCTTGAAAGCCACATTCCAGAAGAGAGGCAGAAACTCTGGGCTGAAGGACCAAGTATCAAGGTCCCCTTTCCTGTGTCCGCATTTGTAGACATGGCCATGTGCCTGCAGACCGGAAAAGTAAACTGAAAACTGAACTGAATAACCCCTCACAGTTAAACTCTAAGGCAAAATTGATTAAAGCTGAAACCAAATCGGACAAATCGGGCTTAGAGTGGCATTTATAAGCAGAAGGAATAAAAATTGAACAAGAGCCTTCCTATCACTTTTTCCCTGCTGCCTGCATTCTGCCTCCTCCAGCTCTGATCTTGCTTCCATTTTTGGCCTCCCTGGCCCACCTGGGCATCCCTCTGTCTCCTTCTCTCTTTCCCTCCCCTTGTTTTTGTTTTTGGGGTTTTTTTTTAAGTTTATTTATTTATTTTGAGAGCAAGAGAGAGAGAGAAAGAGAGAGAGAGAACAAGGATGAGGCAGAGAGAGAGAGGGAGAGAGAGAGAATTCCAAGTAGACTCCACACTGTCAGCACACAGCCTGATGTGGGGCTTGAACCCACGAACCATGAGACCATGACCTGAGCCGAGGTCGGACGCTTAACCGACTGAGCCACCCAGGCACCCCACTCTCTCCCTCCCCTTTTAATCAAACCTTCTCCAAGGCCTTGCCTGCTGGATGTCTCTCAGTCTTCCCACCTCCTGCCCTCCTTGGCTAGTACCCTGCTCCACGGCTGCTTCTCTCTCTCCTAGACTGAGACAATAGCGTACCTGGGGTCCCTGCACCTGTCAGGTACCCCCCCTCAATCCTTCTCCAACGTGCAGGGAGAGCCCCTGTGCTTAAAGCCCTTTTTGTCTTCTCATTGTCCATAGACTTCAGGTCCCAAACCCTGACCCTAATCGCCTCTCCCTCACCAATCACACCTCACCTTCACTTCTCCTCACCTTCAGTCCTTCAGACATCACCTTCTTTCAGACCACCAGAGTGACAGACCTAGGTGTGCCGTGTGCCTTCTGCCTTGAAAGCTCCCCCAGGCCCCATTTTCCTTGTTTTCCTCCTCTCCTCTTTCAGCTCTTCCCTGACCTCTCCCTCTAGACCGAATCCCCTCCCTTCCAGCACTTGTCACAGGCGTGACATGCCCACTGCAGAGAGAACTTTCATCCATGTGTTTCTTTCACAATAAATTGGAAACTCCAGGAAAGGAAAGATTATGTGGTTTTGTTCACCATTTTGCCACGAATATTTTGAACTATTCCATAGTAGACACTTAATAAATATTTGTGGAATGAGTGAGTGAATGAATGAGCAAGCTGGAAGAATCCATGCGCCCATGGCAGCATCAGCTGTTACTATGGCCTCATCAGAAGGTGAGTCTGACCTTTCCTAATAAGGTGACACAGAGACCACGTGATGAAGGGGAAAAGGTGGTCCCAGCCAGTCAGCAGCTACTGTGGTTGGAGATTATGACTCGGTAGACCCTCCCACAAGAGTGATTCCCTGATGCCAAAGCTGTCCTGCTTTCCACCAATCTACTCTTCTGCCAGACGTACCCAATAAATTCTATTGTTTGTTCTGGAGATTCCAACTACAGATCTCAGTCCTCGGCAGGCCCAAGCTTTAGGCAGCCAGAAATGCTTCTGGTTGAGTCAGATGATGGAAGCAGTGGGACTCTTTCTTTAAAGAGCTCAAAGACACAGTCCCCTTCCAGGAGAGATATAAATGTAGATATAGATACAGATACAGATAACAGGTAACAGAGAGGCAGTACAGTAGAAGAAGGGATTAACTCTATTGTTAACGCCTGATGAGTTCTATAATTTTGTACCTTGCATAACACTTAGGTCACTGCTTACCTTAGTATCAGTTAAACTGGATTGACTCAAAAGACCTAAAGAGAAGCTATAATGACACTCAGTCTGCTAAAACAACCAAGCAACTATTGTATGTCAAGCCCTGGGCACAGTGTCACCTGTTCCCTAGCTGTTCTCCCTCTCTCTGTGATGTGAATGAATAAGACAATGTCTAAGTTTCATGAGGCCCTTAGATTAATTGCAATTGTTAGTGCTCGAATATTATCATAACAAGACTTTAGGATTGGAAGGATTTTAGAAAGGCATCATCCAGCTGAGTGAAAATTTCTCCCTCAGGGAACCTTCTCCTCCTCCTCCTCATCATCATCATATAATGGCACCATTGGAAAGCTTGACATGAAGTCCTGAGATTTTGCACTATCCTCTGAAATTAGAAGAGCAAGGATCATAGGAAATCTATTAACCAAACCCCCAAAATCAAAATGTACTTTCCAACAACAAAGCAGCTCTAAAGATAAAGGTTTTTGATGATAATCTTTCACTTACATACCACCCCACAATCATATCCATTAGTCACTTGAAATCCCAACCATCCTTATAATCCCCCACTTCACAAAGCAAGAAATTAAGACTTATAAAGGCTAACTGTCTTGCCCAAGGTCATCTAGCTAATTAGCAGGATATCTAGGAGGCAAGCCCAAATCTTTTGATTTCACAACCAGGCCACTTTCCACAACACTCTGCTTCCCAACAGGACAGAATCATGCTCATTTCATTAATATTTTTAAATTAAGTCCTCATATATGTATTTGTAACCAATGCCCTAAAATTTTAGTATTAAGAAAAATAATAGCAGGGCACCTGGGTGGCTCAGTTGGTTGAGCATCTGACTTCAGCTCAGGTCATGATCTCACAGTTCATGAGTTTGAGCCCCGCATAGGGCTCTGTGCTGACAGCTCAGAGCCTGGAGCCTGCTTCAGATTCTGTGTCTCCCTCTCTCTCTGACCCTCCCCACTTGCATTCTGTCTCTCTCTCAAAAATAAACATTAAAAAATTTAAAATAATTTTAAAAAATAAAATGAAAAAGAATAGTGATATGTCCTAAAAATATTGCCTCTTCTCCTGCAAAGCAAAAATGTCAGTCGTGTCCCACCAGTTGAAAAATGCTTTCCAGTTGGCACTGGCCAAAAAAGGAGAAAACATGTTAGCAATGCATCATAAGTATTGAAAGATGTCAGCATTCCTCAGGTGAATGAAAACTCCTGGTCCTGTAAGGACAGATTTTTCCAGATAGCAAGACATCATACTAAATGCCAACTCCATTTCACTTAACATGCTGGGCCAGGAGTTCCCCTAAACTGTCAGTCAAATCAAGTCTGCGGCTGCCTTGTGTACTTGAACTGACCAACCACTCTGGGTCCTAGAGAAGAAGCAGAGGGCAGGGAAAAATATCCTTGACTGGCTAACATAAGCTACATTTCAAAACAGATTTAAAAGGAATTTAAGCCAAGCCATAGAAAAGCTCACACTTTAACGAGAACAAGTGTTTTATTTCAGGTTCAAGGGACTTTCAAACTGCAGTATTTAGGCTCCAAAGATGATACTCATGCTATTGTAGTCATGAAGAAAATTCACTACCAGGTGCAATGAAGGAACAGTGCCACTGAAATCTTTATGAGTAATCTGAAATGAAATGTTTTAAAGCAACTCACTTCTCATCTGAGGCTCTGTGGATGCTACACAGAGGACATCTTTCTCATCATAAAGATGATGGAAAGTGCACAAAAGCGGTCTTCAAAACCAAAGATTACCAGAGATCGCCTTCGTTTAGAAGTAGCAGCACAGACCTGGGCTCCATCCTGGGAAATGACATTTCTTGTCTCTTCACAACCACTTGGTCTAAAACGTCATGAGGATTTTCAAGGTTATGACTATTGAATCAACAATCAGGACTCAGTGAGGTTCAGACACATATAACCTAGGTGCAGACCTTGTGCAGAAAGAACCTGTAGGCCTCCCCAGGAGGACAGAGTGTGGACAACAGGCTCACATCTTTATATTCAAATACATCCACACGTGACAGTTGTCACACATTTTGTCCTCACCCCATCCTGTGCATTGCTAAGATAGGTATTTCCCACATTTTCCACCTTTTTCAGAGAACACAGTCAGGGAACTGGCAGGTTAACCTATTTGCCCCAGGTCATACAGACAGTGTTCAAGTCAGGACTTGAACTCAGCTCCTCCGACTTGAGATACCATTTATTTTCAATACAACGAGATGCCTCTGTGACTGACATAGCACTTGTCTGTAGCACTTTATAATCCACAAGCCCTTATACTGCACTCTCTCATTTGTCTTCCCTGAAACCAGAGTACAAACATGCATTTTCCTCCCAATGAACTCTATCCTCTAAGTAGGATGACTAAGAGTGACCAATTTTCCAGGAAGAAAGAATTGGTGGGATGGGAAACCAGGGTTCCTTCCTGAGCTGTTATCAGAGTATTTATATCTGTGCCTCACGCAGACCATGGGCTAGGTTGGGAAGCATTATAAGAACTTATAAAGCAGGAAGATTTGCATTTTTTTAAACTAAGACTGCCACTATTTACTACCACACCACAAGAGAATATTCAAGCATCTTTCACTAAGCTAGCCCGTTGACATAGTCCAAATTACTATGAAGTTGGAAACAATAATAATGCACTCTTTGAAGGCACACTGTAATATCTGACCAGCCTCTGGCTTGGTTCATGTAAATAATGAAAGTCAGGTGGTATGCACTCATATGTTACATTAAATGGTGCTTACAGTTTACAAATACTTTCACATGCATGATCTTATTTGATTCCTATGACAATATAATTGTTAGTTATTATTATTAGTGTCAGCGAGCCCTCTTGCTCAACCAAAGACCTCAATAGTTAAAACCAGAAATAGAGAAGACCACTTAACTCATGCTCTAACTAAAACCCACGGTGCTTATTTCTTACTGTGCTTTCTTGAGGCATCGATGAAGGTGTTTTGCAATGACCAGGAACATTCCAAGACACCAGACCCTGAAAGCCCTGACAGCCTAGAAGACCACACCCCACATGTCCACTTCTCTTGATAATGGACTAAACACCTAGCAACCCCCATCCACGATCACATGCTCTCTGCCTGCCATCTTGCACCTGAACCCCTCCTGTAAACTCTAGGTGTCCATCTTTCTGGTGGAGAGGGTGGTTGTTAAGCTTGAGCGTGCCACCTCCCTGGGCTGCAGACACCCGAAATAAATTTCTCCCCTTCTCTTTTCCAACACTTTCCCCACCATCTCTTGATTGAGTTTGTCTGAGTTTGTTCAGCAACAGTGTTGGCAAACCCAGCCAGGAGCCATGCTTTTAACTTGTCTAGCCCCCTTGAAGTTCCCTGGATAGAGCAGGTGATTGGGACAGTGCCAGGGCTCACCCATTCATTTCCTGAGTTAGTGATCTATGATACTGATCTGTGATAGATGGGTAACATCAGTGAATGTTTATACTTGAGATGATTGACGTTCAAGGATACGCATGATTTGCCTGTGTTCTTACCACTAGGAAATACCAGAGCCCAGGCGCCTTCGGGTTACCCCCTGAGCAGTATCACTGAAGGTGCCCATGGGTTGAACTTAGCCTTCCATCTGTCATTGACCAAATCTAGAAGATGCCTGACTTGACCTACCTCTCTGGCATGGCTCTGTTCCATTTTTCACTTATGCACATTACTTTTCTTTCATTTTTTAAATCCCTTTCTTTAGTCCTCAATCCAAGCTATTTCCACCTTACATGCCCTCCACACAACCTTCCTCACCTCTGCAAAAAAACTTATTCAAACCTTAACCCTCCTCCTCGACGGTCTCCCTGACTCAGAAGCAGCCAGAAGTTTGCCTGAACATGAGCACCCATAAATATGAGAAACCAGTGAAAACAGAAATAGTGAGCAAAACACACAAATGTTATCTATCCTTTCCAGCCATGGACAAGATTTTAAGGTTGTGTCTGAGGTGTTTCCTGTGATCTTGTCAGCTGGAGACATTGCCCCTAGGCCTTGTAAATGTGATTTTCCTTTTGCACGTTCTCCCTCACTACTGCTTTCTCGTCCTTGTCCTCAAGGTCCAAGGACTCAGAGAGAGGTGAGCCAGCCTGTAGGAGCGAGGCAGGAGCCCTCACTGCTGGGAGAGCACCTCTTGCTGCCAACAGCTACGTGACTTTTCAGAGGACACACTTTGCCCTAAGAAATGAACCCTCACAGTGGGGGTAAGAGTAGAGACTGGAAGGCGGTATTGGAAAATCTCTCCTACCTCAGCCTGGTGTGTTCGCACATGCTCCAGCCATGTGCTGAAACACAGACCTTTTCTGTTGGAAAACCATACACACAATATTTCTTTTTCCAATGCTCAGGAAACACAGAAAGATTAGGGTGCATCTAACACCATGCAAGGGAACGGTTACCAGCTGCTAAATGGGATTTAAAAGTGTGAAGACAATTGGCCACAGATATTTCCAGTTTAGGAGTTTGTGGATAGCCTTTATCCAGTCTTTTATTACTTCTAATAGTCATTTGATGGGAAGCAAAGTGACTATAAATTAGTGCCAACTAATTCATTGTAATAGAACAGAGGTCAATTTGTCTTTTGAAAAAAAAATGCACAGGCTTGGAGAACTAATGAATCAATTCCCAGGGTCCCTGGTGACTTTCTGGGGTTTGGGATGAGTAAGGGAGCTGCTCTGAGTCTTGATTTGAGGTACAAAATGTCACAAAATCCTACGACAAAGAGAAAGTACACCTGAAATTAATGTAATCTTGTTATCCTCCAAACTTTGATTAAAATTGTTTAAAACATTAAAACAAAAATCATAGAGCCTCTGTCAAAAATAAAAATAGAATGAAGATTGTAAAAGTTTAAGAGAGAGAGAAATGAAGCCATGCATTCACCCAGGTAAATTCATCTAATCACCAGGGCCAGCAGCTGCTTGGCCTAACTAAGCACGGAGAAGAGTGGTAACACTTTAGATACTGAAAACAACAGAAACAATGACAAATTTCGTGTCTGTCCTTATTCATGGGCCTAGGGGACCCAAGTGAGTGATGACCCTATGGAGAACACAAAGAAGTTGCATCCTCAGGCTCTTTGAGAACAATGAGAGACCAGGCCCTACAGTGCACTCCTCCTTCAGTGTCTGCTTGGCCTGCCCAGTGCTCCTTTAAGACAGCCTGTGAAGACTTTTCCCTAATGTCCTACAGAGAGAGGCTCAGGTCCTGCCTCTGACTGTGCAGCAGGCTCACTGAATAGTAAAATAGCTCCACGAAGCTATGGGTCAAGCTTTGCAACACGCCCACCTCCTTCCCACTGCCTGGCATCCCAGCCCACACACCTGAGTCAAGAGCAACCACTCTGCCTTTGACCTTGAGAACCAGACCAAGGTTATGGCTCCCATGTGGGGATCTGAGTCTAGCAGGGCTGCCCCCAGCCTCTCTCTTTCCAGTCTAATTGAGTCCAGTCCCTTCCATGTCTCCTAAAGGGCTTTCAACTGATCTCATTGTTAGTCACCATAGAGGCGCCTACATAGTCCTATTTCTGTGCCTTTACTCATTTCATTCTCTCTACCCCAAGTATCATCTCCTTCGTATCTGTGTATTTTGAATATACCTACCTATTCTTTACAAGTCTGTTTTCATGCATCTGGCACCATTCCCCAGGTGGCTCTCACACTCCAAAACTATAAAGAAGAGGGCAGAGTCATTTGGGATTTAGTGCCAGGACGAGCTGTGGAGTTCACAATAATTCCTGTTTATTGAGCACTTACCACACGCCAGCAGCTTTGCCTGAGGTTTTATGCATATGATTTTAGTTGATCCTCACCGCGGCTCTAGCAGATAGTAATCCTGCTCTATAGGTGAGGAGGCTGAAACTCCAAGCTGTTAAAAGCTTACCTGGGATGCAGAGGTGGTAGGTCACAGAGCCTGAGCTCTTAAGAACCACAGCACATTGCCGTCTCACTTTCTTGTTTTCATAAAATGCCCACTTAAAACACACTTGAGTTTCAATAACCAAACTTAGAATGCACAAGGCTCTGAATAAACATTTCTCCAAAGAAAATATGTAAATGGCCACTAAGCACATGAAAAGATGCCCAACATCATTAGTCATTCAGGAAATGCAAATCCAAACCATGGTGAAATACAACTTCACACCTACTGGAGTAACTATAAGCAAAAAAGGCACACAATAACAAGTGTTGAAGAGGAGGGGAGCAATTGGGGCCCTCCAACATTTCTGGTAGGGACGTAAAAGGGGCCAGCTGCTTTCTAAAATAGTCTGCAAGTTCCTCAAAATGTTAAACAGTGAGTTTCCATATGACCCAGCAACTCCACATCTAGGTATTTTCACACACACACAAAAAGGGAAAACCTATGTCCACAGAAAAACATGCACACAATTGTTCATAGCAATATTATTCATTACAGCCAAAATTGGAAGCAAACTTAATGTCTATCAACAGAAAAATGGATAAATCAATGTGGGATATAACCGTGCAATGGAATATTATTCAGCCATAAAAAGTGCTGACACATTCTTCAACATGAATGAACCTTGAAAACACTATGCTAATTAGAAGAACCCAGACACAAAGGGCTACATTTGATAGGATTTCAGTATATGGAATGTCTAGAACAGCCAAATTCGTAGAGACAGAAGATAGGTTAGGGATTTCCTTGGACCAGGAGGGGTACAAGGGTGGAGGAATGTATAGTGACAGCTATTGGGTACAGGATTTTTTCTTGGGATAATAAAAATGTTCTAAAATCAGATTTAGGTGATGACTGCACAATTCTGTGAATATACAGAAAAGCACTGAGTGCATTCTTGTTAAGTTTTATTTTGAGGTGCACTATTATATTGTTCTATCAAACTCACATATAAAATTTGATCATCAGTAAAAATTATCATGATGTTGACTCAAATGAAAATATCTTCGTTCTCGAGGTCAAAAGAATACTGTCAAAAAAAAGAAACACTATACATGTTTCATCTTTTTATAGTAAAAGATTATTTTTCATGTTAAATTAATGTTAATTTGAATGTGATGGCTTTTGTGGATTTGTATGTATGATATTTGTGAATTTGTTTTGGTTTCATAGCTAGAAAGTTGGTATGGAAGCATATAAATTTATCCTTAATTTTATATTGAAACACAATAATTTATGTTCATAATACTAGGAACAATGAAAATGATTTTTCCTTTTAAAAGGGTCAAAACTTTATACAAGACTGAGAAATATTACATTACAATAGTTCCTATTTTCCTTTCACATCCATAAAAAGTACAAAAGTGTCCCTATATATACCCCTAGATTCTCAAGAGCCAGAGTAACTCTCTGCTCAATCCTAGGTTTTCCATGGATCTGATTTAAAATCGCTGAAAAGAAAAATTATTCCCCAATAGCCAAGAACTCTGGGAACTATAAGACTTTCCTTCACTGCTTTGAAAATGGTGGACAAGAACTGGATGCAGAAGGCCACAGGACAGACCACATGTGCTGCTTACACAGATACTTTATCCACACTGGGCACCCTTAGGCTCTGAGGCCCCTGAACACTTATTCAGATCCACCCACATGTCACCTCCACACTCATGCTCCACCCACTGTCACCTCCAGAAATAGGAAGACCTTCCCCAAGCCTCACCCATAGCTGAAGGCCTTCCTTTTACACATTTCAGGAAAACATCTGAATTTCTCAGAAGCAACAGGAGCATGTTACAGATACCATCAGGCCTGATGTCCCAGCATGTTCAGTCAGCTTATCCACTACAGGAAGGTGTTTATGGAGTTTCAAATAAACTGATGTTGCAGTAACTTCTTTCCAGTATTTCCCACAGCTACCCTCAACAGAAACTATTTCGAAGGGTAGTAATTTGCCAGTAAGTGGAATTGTCACATTGGAATTAGGATAATTCAAATAGAATCTGAAACTCACTTAAAAGAAAGTAAATGAAGTTTGTTATGGACGAAATTGTTGAAGTCCTAACCCCCAGTACCTCAGAATGTGACTGTATCTGGAGATCGGATCATTGAAGAGGTAATTAAGGGTAAAAGAGGCCATTGGGGTGGGCCCTAATCCTGTATCATTGATATCCTTACAAGAAGAGCAGATGGGGACACAGGCCACGTCCAGAGGAAAGACCACTGGATGAAGACAGTCATCTACAAGCCAAGGAGAGAGGCCACAGAGGCCATCCCTGTTGACACCATGGTCTTGGACTTCCAGCCTGCGTGCAGAAATAAATTTCTGTTACGACACCCAGTCTGTGGTACTTTGTCATGATAGGCTTAAAAAATGAATACAAGGCTATCCCAAATAAATCCTTTAATTTACAAACTGCTTCTTCATTACAAAAACCTTCCACTTACTTTACCTTGTTTAATCTTAACAATTACCCTCATTTCCAAACCCCCCCTACTTTTTTTTTTATGGTGAGAAAATGGAGACTCCGATTTGCACAAATTCATACAGCGAAATTAGTGCCAGAGCTAGAAATCAAAGCCAGGCCTCTTTATCCCTACTTCTGGCTCTTACTACCAGGCCTTTAGGACTTTGGGCTATGAATTTGAAATAACGAACAAGACTGCAATAATGCCTTACATACGAAAGAGATCACACTATTTTAAGTACATCCACGTAAATGAGAGATTTGATCAGTATACCCCTTAGGCTGGGGCAAAAAGGTCTTGAGTCCTGGATGAATTAGAGAAAACACCAGCAGTAAATATGTTAAAGAACACATGGACACCCTGGTCACTCAAGATCTGGCACTTAGCACTGACACAGCCTGACCCGAAAATTTAAACATCTGCTCTGGTAAACTAACACCGTTTGGGTCTCATCAAATGCTACTTTGCATCTCTAGCCCTAAGTCCTCATTTTGCAATATAAACAGATATCGAATCATTATGTTGTACACCTGAAACTTATATGGGATATGTCAATCATATGTCAGTGAAAAACAAACAAGAAACAAAAGGCAAGTGTAGCTGAATGCCATGAAGGTTTGTGGATTTTGCCACTTGTCAGACACTTGGAAGCAGACACAGCTTCAGGGTGTGGGGAGGAATTGTGCTTAGCTAAGAGAAAAGACTAATTAAGTTGTCAAATCCTTTCTCTAAGCGTGAACAGTGGAATTCTTCATAATGAAGTACTATTTCCCAGTAGCACTGAGAGTGCTTTTTCCTGCTTCCATTCACATTTCAGTGTGTAGTTCCACATGGACTCGTGAATTACAAAGGTTTTCACAACAGTTGCATGTGGCAATTGAGGAATGTTTTGTAATGGTTAATGCATA